>NC_056007.1:48244075-48547106 GCF_018446385.1 Zingiber officinale | reverse complement strand
CAGCGGTGAGGAGGAAAGTGGTGGTGGCGTCGATCTAGGAAGAGGAAGAGGAAGGGGCGTCGATCATGGCTTACATATAGCATGATAATGTTAAGAAGATGATCTAGCCAGCTAGGAAAATAAGCATATTGTGCTGATTTATAACATCAAGAAGGTGCTTCTCTCGGTCATGATTTCCAATTTCTATGCAAAGCTTGATGAAGTCTGCATAGTTTGATATCTAAATTTAGTTAGTCTATTCTCGAGACGATAAAAAGGACAATAGGAGGTGAGCTAGACTCATAATCATCATGGCTTACATGTAATATATATCTTGTTATTAAGATGACAATTATATTGTGAAGATGAAGATATTATAAGAGCTTCAACCTTAAGACACAACCATAGTCTTACCCGACATTCAAATCTACTGTGTTTGAAGAGTAAATGTGAAACCAAACCATTTTTCTGAAGCTGAAACGTGAGGCATGAACAAGAGATGACCAAACTAAACTTATTCCTTTAGCAATTTACCTTCAATTCAACAATGATCTCCAGCGTGCCCCTTCCAGAGGCACAGATGAGGAACACAAACCCAAACTTCTCCTAGTAATGGATATTCCAGTCCACCAATTCCGACAGTTTGACGAAAGAAAAATAATTCAAATCTCAAATTAAAAGAATGATCTCTAAAATAAAGAGGGGAACATGATCAGATCCACCTTCAACGTGGTATCATTGGCAGTAGCCATTGCTACAGATTGTTCTTCCTTGGACCACCTAATCCGGCCAACAATAAAAAGTTAAAAGGATTCTAGAATAGAAAAAAAGAATGAGAGGGATTGGAAGAATAGTGACTACGAAACGGAGGGAGAGATGGATCCGATCGGCTGGTGAGCTACGAAGGCCTCGAGCCATCCGACGACGTCGATCTGAAGAATTAGAAGGTGAGGAAAGGGGTCGGCGAGGGTGATCGAGAGTAGAGAAGAGGGGGGAAAAGGTGTGACCTTGTTGAACCAGATCCCGCAAGTGGACTGGATTGCGTGGTTGAGGTCGGAAAACGGCGAGGCGGAGGCGAGCTCCTTGGCGAAAGGCTTGTTGTCGCAGCACCGTAGCACATCCTCCTCCGTCCACGAAAAAGACGCCATCTTTCGTAGATCTAGGAAGGGAAAGAGGGAGATAAGGTGAGGAGGAAAGTGGTGGTGGCCTCGCGATGGTATACGGTGGACAGCGCGATATAGGTTTAGGTTTGGAGGGAAGAGTGAAGTGTTGCAAATTTTGGCTAAGAATTGGTGGGAAAATTAAATTATTTTATTTTGGTTCATTAACATTGTCACACCCCAGAGGAGTTCCTGTCCGAAGAAATTTCTGCAGCATCTCCCCTGTACGGCGGACAATCTGAAGCATTACTACATCACCATATACCTCAGCCACATGCGGCTGGAATAGATAACAATATAGAAATAACACAAACACGCAATTAATATACACAGCCTACCTGGCTGGACATAAATGAATAAAAAAACAACCACACAGTTAACAACAACCCACACGACTGGAAACATGCACAGCGGAAGACACAAAATAATACGAACGTAAAACTAACCATGGCACTAACAAAAATTACCTGCAACCACCAGACGGGAATTCAAAATCTATATCGAAGCATACACTACCAAGTTCACAAAACTAAAACATAAATAGCGTTAGCAACCAAAACCAGAAAAAGAAACTATCCTCGAGTGTGTCGTGGGACTGGCAGCTGGGACTCTCCAAGCATCCATGACTCATCTACCTGTTACCTGGCGAAAAAAAACCATTTTGCGGGGTGGTGAGTATTGGAACTCAGCGGGTAAGGAGAGAGATAGTGCATGAACATAACATATAAGTAGAAAGCGAGCCAAGAGTATACAGTCTCATACAGAAATAGCAGATACTACAAAAGAACCAAAACAAATGCTCATACCTGAAACCATATCCTAGGCTAGGTATAGTAGGTCAGAACTGGTACTAATCTGCTACATTACTGTTCATAACTACAAAGGTAATAAGCAAGGTATATACCAATTTTCAATGACTAGACATCTACAACGAAAACATATCTCAACACAAGTAAACATATCAGCATATGTGAACAACGACAGTAAGCAAGCAATAACAACATATATAGACAGCAGCAGCCAAAACAAATATAATAACAACAGCGTATGCACGGATGGTCACTCCCGCCCACCTCTCTGCACCATGACCCCTGTATGGTCGAGAGGCCGGGTCAGTGACAGACTGTACACCACTCCAGCTACCACTCACACAAGTGGCCGAGGGGACAGTTGCGTAGTAGCTAACTAGCTACATCTGCGATGGGGTCCCTGCTGCTCGTACTCCAACTACCACTCACACGAGTGGCCGAGTGCGGCACGACAAGACTAGCGGCATCAACTCCAGCTACCACTCTCTCGAGTGGACGAGGGTGCGGCATGCATGCAATGACATGATGCGAACAATGCAACAGTCATCATATATATATATAAGCCGAAACAGGTATGCTACATGAAGCCAGCATGCTCAATATCGTACATAAATAAGCAACAGTTAAAGTATACAAATATGATATTTAGTATCTGCTACGGATCATGGACAACAAGAAGAGACTGTATGGATATAGAAACGAATTTCTCAAAGATTGCGTGAAAGTATCAAGCGCAAGAAAGTAAGAGTGGAGTCAAGGTAAAAAGTCCTTATCCAAAATAATTCATGCACTAAGGTCAAAGTACTAAAAGAAAATAAAGCAAGAAGTATCCGCCTTTATACGTAGATAGTGTCAAGCAGTCTCACGTCGAGGCGTTCGTCCCGAGTCAACGCCCTGTAATCACGTGGTGTACAATTTAGCTAATTTCATAAATAACAACTAGCTAAACCCAAACCCAACCTAGTTAGGGAAAAATCCTAATTAAACTATGAACCTTGATTCATCCAAATCCCTCCAGATATCTTAGACTAGCATGCCAAAATAGAACCAACATTGAAATCATCTCACAATCTTCCAAATCTGTCCGGAATTCAAGGCTATCTTGAAGAACCAACACAACATAAAAATCAGGACTCAACTTACCCAATTCTATCAAAAAAAATACAAAATGATCAAAGAACACCAGAGCTCTTCACATTCCACCCAACAACACCATCACGTTTTCAAAGATAAAAATCAAATCTACAACTTCAGATCCGGTTTGGTGTTCCAATAGCACCATGGGTATCAACACAACTACATAAATCAAACCAACATCCCATAACAATTCAATGAACAGAACCACCTCAATTAAAATCAAAGACAGAAGCTTCAATGAAGATAAAATCAAAATCAAAATACGACTTCAAATCTGTCCAAATCTGAAACTATCGCAAGAACAGAAACAATTTGAACCTCACTACAACCTATTAAATCTATCCACTACATCACATCCCGGTCAGAAAATAAAAACAAAGCTCCATTGCACCCAAATCCAATTTGCCATCTACACGAACTAATCAAGATAGGGCAGAAACTTTAATCATCAAGAAGAATCCAGGTAATCCAATTTCAATCATCAATTCCCAAATCCATGGCAGAAACTTTAGAGGAGGCATAGGGCAGAGCAAGGAAAAACACAGAAATTTTGATTCGCAGCTCATTCAACCAATCATACTCGACAATCACCATAAATCTAAGCATCTACCCCTTACTTCGTGGAGTTTATACCAATACAGGATGTACCTGCTGGCCAGCTCTCTTCGTGGCCGGAGGTGGTAGTGGATTGGGCGGTCGGCGCTAGGGCTGAGGAAGGGTTGGCTGTCGACGATGGATCGGGAGGAAGGGGCAGCAATGGCCGGCTGGATCAAGGCCTCAGACGACAACCAACCCCACCAGATACCAGTGTCTCCCGATTGGAGCGCATGATGGCCGGTGTTAGGGCACAAGAAGGGCGGCGCTGTGGTGCTCGCGTGTGGTGAGGCCGCGGCTGTGACTCGAGAGAGAAGGAGAGGCCGGCGGCTGTGGCTCGCTCGCGTGAGGAAGGAGACCAGCGACGTCCGGAAACTCGAGAGGGGGGAGGAAATCGCCGGCTGGGGTGCGGTGGATCGTGAGTGGGAGAGGGGTTCGGAACAGAAGAGGTTCGACGGTGTGGGAGGGCACGAGATTAAGATTTTATAACTTAGGGAAATTTTAATTAAACCCTAGATAAGTTCCTCAATCAACTCCCACATCCGGGTATCTCGAACAGGCTTTATCTAACTTAACCGATCCACCTCTCTTAAACTCGTCATATAGACTCTGATTAAATCCAGAAAAATTTTCAAAAAATCCTAATAATTCCAATAAAATTATTTCCTCAAATAACCTTATTATTTAATTATTAATTGTTCAGTATTTTACATTCTCCCCCACTAATAAAAATTTGGTCCCCAAATTTACTGCTCAACTCAGGAAATCCTCATCCGAGGGTAACAACCAAACAACACACCCATATACTAGTTTATCATAGTGTCATGATCAAATCCTTAACCGAAAAGGATGCTTCTGTGGGTTATGGACTCATCTTGCTTCCACTGCGCCACTCTGATATTCTGCCTTCACTTGTTGACACAGAGAATCAGACTTCAAAATTCACAATATCGTCCTCTGCATTTTCCCTTTCCATAATTGCTATATATACAGGGAGCCTTAGACTTATGAAAGAGTAAGTCGGTCTCCTACTGATCAAGCTAATAAAAGTAAATCAGTCTTCTACTAACCAAACCAACGCGAGTAAATCGATACTCTATACATCGGATCCATAAAAATATCTAGGGCACTGTAAACCTAAATAGGAATATCAAGGACTCCTCATTCGTACAACACACATACCCAAACACAAGATCACTGGCACAAAGTCTGTAATCTAACCTTCAACTAAAATCACTAACTCCATAAATATCAAGGCATTATACTCTTTAAGTTACTATCAACATCAAAGGCTAATATCTACTAATAGATCATCAAAAGACAACATATCATCATATCTGACATAACCAATAATTGACACTACAAATCATACACAGTATAAACACATGGTACAGACAACTAAAAAAAAGTACGCATGGTATACCCAACTACCCAAGTACTAATAAATATGTATGATAACAATTTACAAACATACCTCCTATAGCTTGGAGATGTCTTGCCGCTGCCTGGTCCCAAGACTCAAAAGTCACATCGAGGAATCGAAGCCAAATCAAAATCTCAAAACGTAAAACCCAGAACACGGAATCAACTCGAAAAAAAATCACAAATCGAAACAAGATCGAAACTGCTCTGATACCACTGAATTGGTATCAGATTAACTCGAAAATACCAAACACGAAAAACAAATCGCACAATCTGAAACACATAAATAGGCTTCGCAACCTCGCTCTGATACCACAAAATTGGAATCAGATTAACTCAAAAATCGTAATTCGAAAAAAAACAAACAGACATCGTAAACCTGGATCTGATACCACTAAATTTGTCACGCCCCAGATGAGTTCCTGTCCGAAGAAATTTCGGCAGCATCTCCCCTGTACGGCGGACAATCTGAAGCATTACTACATCACCATATACCTCAGCCACATGCGGCTGGAATAGATAACAATATAGAAATAACACAAACACGTAATTAATATACACAGCCTACCTGGCTGGACATAAATGAATAAAAAAACAACCACACAGTTAACAACAACCCACACGATTGGAAACATGCACAGCGGAAGACACAAAATAATACGAACGTAAAACTAACCATGGTACTAACAAAAATTACCTGCAACCACCAGACGGGACTCCAATATCCATATCGAAGCATACAATACCAAGTTCACAAAACTAAAACATAAATAGCGTTAGCAACCAAAACCAGAAAAAGAAACTATCCTCGAGTGTGTCGTGGGACTGGCAGCTGGGACTCTCTAAGCATCCATGACTCATCTACCTATTACCTGACGAAAAAAAAACCATTTTGCGGGGTGGTGAGTATTGGAACTCAGCGGGTAAGGAGAGAGATAGTGCATGAACATAACATATAAGTAGAAAGTGAGCCAAGAGTATACAGTCTCATACAAAAATAGCAGATACTACAAAAGAACCAAAACAAATGCTCATACCTGAAACCATATCCTAGGCTAGGTATAGTAGGTCAGAACTGGTACTAATCTACTACATTACTTTTCATAACTATAGAGGTAATAAGCAAGGTATATACCAATTTTCAATGACTAGACATCTACAACGAGAACATATCTCAACACAAGTAAACATATCAGCATATGTGAACAACGACAGTAAGCAAGCAATAACAACATATATAGACAGCAGCAGCCAAAACAAATATAATAACAACAGCGTATGCACGAATGGTCACTCCCGCTCACCTCTCTGCACCATGACCCTTGTATGGTCGAGAGGCCGGGTCAGTGACACACTGTATACCACTCCAGCTACCACTCACACAAGTGGCCGAGGGGATAGTTGCATAGTAGCTAACTAGCTACATCTGCGATGGGGTCCCTGCTACTCGTACTCCAGCTACCACTCACACGAGTGGCCGAGTGCGGCACGACAGGACAAGCGGCATCAACTCCAGCTACCACTTTCTCGAGTGGCCGAGAGTGCGGCATGCATGCAATGACATGATGCGAACAATGCAACAGTCATCATATATATATATAAGCCGAAACAGGTATGCTACATGAAGCCAGCATGCTCAATATCGTATATAAATAAGCAACAGTTAAAGTATACAAATATGATATTTAGTATCTGCTACGGATCATGGACAACAAGAAGAGACTGTATGGATATAGAAATGAATTTCTCAAAGATTGCGTGGAAGTATCAAGCGCAGGAAAGTAAGAGTGGAGTCAAGGTAAACAGTCCTTATCCAAGATAATTCATGCACTAAGGTCAAAGTACTAAAAGAAAATAAAGCAAGAAGTACCCGCCTTTATACGTAGATAGTGTCAAGCAGTCTCACGTCGAGGCGTTCATCCCGAATCAGCGCCCTGTAATCACGTGGTGTACAATTTAGCTAATTTCATAAATAACAACTAGCTAAACCCAAACCCAACCTAGTTAGGGAAAAATCCTAATTAAACTATGAACCTTGATTCATCCAAATCCCTCCAGATATCTTAGACTAGCATGCCAAAATATAACCAACATTGAAATCATCTCACAATCTTCCAAATCTGTCCGGAATTCAAGGCTATCTTGAAGAACCAACACAACATAAAAATCAGGACTCAACTTACCCAATTCTATCAAAAAAATACAAAATGATCAAAGAACACCAGAGCTCTTCACATTCCACCCAACAACACCATCACGTTTTCAAAGATAAAAATCAAATCTACAACTTCAGATCCGGCTTGGTGTTCCAATAGCACCATGGGTATCAACACAACTACATAAATCAAACCAACATCCCATAACAATTCAATGAAAAGAACCACCTCAATTAAAATCAAAGACAGAAGCTTCAATGAAGATAAAATCAAAATCAAAATACGACTTCAAATCTGTCCAAATCTAAAACTATCGCAAGAACATAAACAATTTGAACCTCACTACAACCTATTAAATCTGTCCACTACATCACATCCCGGTCAGAAAATAAAAACAAAGCTCTATTGCACCCAAATCCAATTTGCCATCTACACGAACTAATCAAGATAGGGCAGCAACTTTAATCATCAAGAAGAATCCAGGTAACCCAATTTCAATCATCAATTCCCAAATCCGTGGCAGAAACTTTAGAGGAGGCATAGGGCAGAGCAAGGAAAAACACAAAAATTTCGATTCACAGCTCATTCAACCAATCATACTCGACAATCACCATAAATCTAAGCATCTACCCCTTACTTCGTGGAGTTTATACCAATACAGGATGTACCTGCTGGCCAGCTCTCGTCGTGACCGGAGGTGGTAGTGGATCGGGCGGCCGGCGCTAGGGCTGAGGAAGGGTCGGCTGTCGGCGATGGATCGGGAGGAAGGGGCTGCAATGGCCGGCTGGATCAAGGCCTCAGGCAACAACCAACCCCACCAGATACCAGTGTCTCCATTGCTATGGCTCGCTCGCGTGAGGAAGGAGACCAGCGATGTCCGGAAACTCGAGAGGGGGGAGGAAATCGCCGACTGGGGTGCAGTGGATCGTGAGTGGGAGAGGGGTTCGGAACAGAAGAGGTTTGGCGGTGTGGGAGGGCACGAGATTAAGATTTTATAACTTAGGGACATTTTAATTAAACCCTAGATAAGTTCCTCAATCAACTCCCACATCCGGGTATCTCGAACAGGCTTTATCTAACTTAACCGATCCGCCTCTCTTAAACTCGTCATATAGACTCTGATTAAATCCAGAAAAATTTTCAAAAAATCCTAATAATTCCAATAAAATTATTTCCTCAAATAACCTTATTATTTAATTATTAATTGTTCAGTATTTTACAAACATCACTTTTAACAACAGTTTTTTACTATTCAATTTCGTAGATAGAACAAGGAAGCTATCATAGACACTGGGTTTTAAAAACCGCTGTTAAAATTGATGTCTATTAACGAAAAAAAGGCGCTCATAGACATCGGCTAAAAAACCCGATGTCTATGAGTGAAAATATGTGCTCATAGACATCGGTTTTTGGAAAAACCAGTGTAAAATACTCAAAGACATTGGAATTTGCTTAAAACAGTTGTTGTTTCACTGATGCCTATGAGGATTTTTCTTGTAGTGATGAGTAGACTTCGGGTCCAATCCTCTACTTCTGGAGTCGATGCGGTGGTGGAAGAATGCTGGACGGAGGTCCTAGACGGTGTGGGATGGCTCCAAGATGTTTCTCCAACTGTCGGCTCGCTTCTCGGCGCTCCCCCCTACGAGGAGAGGGGTTAAAACACTTATATAGGCGAGGGTTCGCTGCGGCGACACGACCGTGTAGGGATTGCACGACCGTGTTCATTTCCTCCTCTGATGGCGCTACACGGCCATGTGGTGTCTGGCCTCGGTCCCTACTACACGGCCGGGCACTTCTTGGTCTCGGTCTCGGGGTGGCACGACCGTGTGTTGAACTGCCTCGGTCTCGGTCACATGACCGTGCAGGGATTACACAGCCATGCACTGCTCCCCCTATGTATGGTCACGCGGTCGTGCCAAGAGTGCATGACCATGTTCTTCAGCTTGTTCCGGTGCATTGGTAATTGTCGTTTTCGCTCCAAAAGTTGTTCCTGTCAACACAAAACCAAAAAAAGAGCAGATATCCGAACAAAAGAGTATATATAATGAATACAAGATGAAAGAGGCAATTATGCAACGAGTATATATGCATAAAGTACGTGAACGTGCGCTAAAACATGCGTAAATGATCAAAATATATGCGCACATCATACCCCCAGACTTGATCCCCTGCTTGTCCTCAAGCAAAACGCCACAAACTATGTGTCCTGAGTTCCTGCAGTGTTTCATAATCCCTAGTGCATTCGCCTAACTCTATCAACTAGTTTCATTGATAAGAATGACTATGGAGTAACCTAAGTATGGCCTAAGCATAAGTCCTTTGTACTAGGTGCAGTAAGTAGCTCAAACTCTTCAAGTTTCAATTCTTTGTCCTAGTTAAGTCGTCATACAATTTGAATTCCTAATGTTCCCGGTGATAGGCACTTACCTGCCACACGCTTGGTTCATTTTCCTTAGTTTACACAAGGTCTCAAAGGGTACTTCTTGGAATCAAGAGAAACATAATATTCATTTCCCCAGTAACCTAACTCGGTCTCAAAGGGGTAAATTGTTAGTTTCTACTCACGATAACTATTTTTTATCCCTTATTTTAATTTTTCATATATATAAATATTTTTTTGGGGTTCTATAGATGTAGCACTTATTACACATGCGATGCATATGTTGGGATTTGGATTTTTCCAAATGAGCTTCCATGATCTGAGGTTATCCAGTAACCAAAATGTAAGAAAGGAATCACCATGTGAACAAAAGTACTAAACAATTTGGATGAATGATAACTATTTCAAAAGTATATCTATCATTCAAGCTTAAGTCTTAAGTGTAGTGAAAATAAGGTCCTTAAGGTTAGGCCAAAACTTATACCAAACTCCATACAATATTTAGCTTATTTCATTCTACTAAAGATAGAGGAAGAAGATACACTAAACATACTAACACCATCTGGAAACTCATGTACTAAGAAAATGCTAGCTATTTTGCTATCATACATGTAGCAGAAAAAGTAGATGGTTGATGTTCTTGAATATGCCACAAAATTAAAGATAGGAAAGAAAAAGTGCAAATGAGTTGCAAGCAGAAACAAATAAAATGCAAATAGAACAAGACTAAATAAAATAAAGCAAATAAAATATGTAAAAGCAGGTAAAGTATGCAAAAAACAAAAGAAAAACAAAACGAAAGACTCGACTCGACTTTGGTTATGGTTGTGCAACAGCACCCCCCCCCCCCCCCAGACTCAAATTTTTCATCATCCCGATGAAATCAATACGGTGGCGAGGGTGGTGGATAAGGGGGGCCTTGATGTTAGCCAGGGGGAAATCTAGGCATACTAGGAAGATGGCCAAGATGTTGATGATATTGATACAAAGCATCTACTTGTTGTCTAGTGATATCCATATCATCCATAAAATTTCGCATCCTTTCCTGGTCAATATCATAATCATGAATGAACCCTGTCACCTGACTATAGAAGTCCCTAGTGAACTTAAAATGGTCCTGTACCTCTCTATACTGGTTGTAAGATAACTTGAAACGACCCTCCAACAATCGTTGTTGGGTGTTTTGCTTTTCATGAAGAGAGTCTAAAGAGGTACAGATGTCCAAAAAATCAAAACTAGAGGGTCCCGTGCCATATGTAAAAGAGTATCTTGGAGGGTCCGGGTGTCCGGAAGGCTGCGGGAACCCTGATGATGAGGGTTCTTGGTGGTACTCAGGTTCTTCTGCAATTGAAGGTACATTCTCGGGTGTATAACAGAAATCACCCAATTCACGGGGTCGCGAACTGAAGTTCACTCGGGGCAAGGAAGGGGTAATGGAAAACCACTGGTTCTAAGGAAAACAAACACATTCTCATCCCGACAAATCATCTTCATGGCAAGACAAGAATCGATGTCGATCCTGTCATTACCATGAACTACCTCAAATCCATTAAGTGCACAACCTAGATTGAATGCTACTTGGGTGATTAACCCTCCAAACACTATCATCCCCGAAGATGCCTTAGATGCCTTCCACAGAGTTTGCAAGAAATGAAACCCTTAATCAAAATCAACTTTATTCAACATTGCCCAAAGAGAATAGAGTTCTGTCTTCTTAACCACCCCATCGCTCTCTCCTCGACCAAAGATCATTTTACACATCACTCTGTGAATGCAACTCCCCTAGTATTTTTTTACACATAATAAAATATAACAAGCGGACGTCACCTATTCTTACTTCCATAAATGTTTCTTAGTTCAAATTAAATAGACGGTTCAAAGATAAACATAAAAAAATACAAAATTTAATCTGGATGGTCTTCGAGTTGTACTGCCCTTGTTCCGAGCCGGCTCACTGGTCAATGCCTCTTGTCTCATTTGTCTCATTATCTGAAAATAGTATAATCTGTGAGTCGAGAGACTTAGCATATTCGAAACAGTATTATGCATTAATTAGCGAATATAATCTAGTGTACTAAAGGGAATCACATACAAGGTAACTTGGGGTCTCTCTACTAGCATACTATTAACGTAAGCATAGGCACCGATATAAGCAAGACAGAATAAACATGAGCGTGCATATTAACAACCATGATCATGAGCATGAACATAAGCATGAATAGACATAATCATGGGCACGAACATAGCATATCATGAACTTAATATTTTTATAACATATTATGGACTTAACGTATTCATAGCATAACATGGATCTGAATTTAGCTTATCTTGAACCTAACTGATTCATAACATATTATGGAAAATGATATTGGGCTCCCCCTGGGGCATGTCCCATAAACAGGCTCCCCCTGGGGCATGTCCCATAAACAGGCTCCCTCTTGGGCCTTTTCCCGTAAATGGGCTCCCTCTGGGGCCTTTTCCCATAAATGGGTTCCCTCCGGGGCCTTTTCCCTCACAGTATTCCCATCAAACCTCATCATGTTGTCGCAGTAGACTTACAGATATTGGGCCCCCTCTAGGGCCTTCTCCTTTAGACGGGCTCCCTCTGGGGCCTTCTCCCGTAAGCGGGCTCCCGCTGGGGCCTTCTCCCATAAACAGGCTCCCTATGGGGTCTTCTCCCTCACGGTATCCTCATTAAACTTTTATTAATTAATTTACCCGATATTGGGCTCCCTCTGGGCCTTTTCCCTCACGGTATCTTCAATGAATCTCATTAACCACTTGTTAATTAATGTGTTAATGCTATTTTACTAAAACTAGAAATAAAGTTCATATTATCAATTAAACTGTTATAAAATTGCCTAACCAATTCCATTAACTAAATCCTAGATTAATTAACTTACCTTAATTAATTCCTTAATTAATCTCTCAATCATCCTTATTAATTAATTAATCTATCAAACTAAATTAATCAATTAAGTTGATTAAATTACTTAACCATCTTTTTAATTAATAATTTTAATTATGCAACCCCTCAAATAAATTTTCTGATTACATTAATTAATCGTATTAATCAAATGACTTAATTAATCGACTATTTCTTCAATAATCAAACTACACTAATAACTCGGTTAATATTTCTTGATCGACCCATTAAATATGTATTCAATCAGATTAATAGTTAATGTAGTTAATCACATACTAATCATCCTCAACCAATTAATGAATATCTATTATATCAACAACCATTTAATCAATCTATGAATAATAAATTATAAATAATTCAATTCATTAAATCTCTAATCAAGATTAGATTATCATACCATATATAAATTACATAGTAGACCTATTCATCTATTCGTTAGGATATTAAATTTAACTAAAAATTGGAATCAAATAAATAGAATAAATCTCACAATTAATTAAAGAAATAAATCATAACTTTAGTTAATTAAACCACATGGTCCCTACCGAAAAGTCATTAGAACTTCATCGAATCATCGCATGAACAAGAAGAGAAAAGCATAATCATTGCCAATAAAACATGCATTGAATTTTGTAGCATGCAAAAGCATAAAACCAAAATTAACATAACATACTAATTTATCTCTTAAACATGGTTGGGTTTACTATTCCTAAACATCATTATATGAATTGAATATTGAATAAATTGGTTTAGAACAGGTACAATTTATATACAACCAAAACATGATATCATGATAAGAAAACAAGCCAACCTTACAAGCTGTAAAATTAATAACTTCACAAAATTATAGACACTAATTAAGAGCAATAACATAATTAAAAACATGCACAATTCATTTAACTTAAACATGATATCATAACCAGGAAGCAAGCTAACCTTACAAGCTATAAAATTTCCAACCTTCACAAGATTATAGAAACTAATTAACCACATTAACATAATTGGAAACATGAACCATTCATATGAAACCAAAACATGACATCATAATAAGGAAACAAACCTAACCTTACAAGCTACCTAATCCGAAAACTTCAAATAATTATAGAAACTAATTAAGAGCATTAACGTTGTAGAAACATGCACCATTCATTGAAATCGAAACATGATATCATAAAAAGGAAACACCCAAACTACATAAGACTATAGAGGCTAACTACCACAATAACAAGGTTAGGAACATGCCTTCTACCAATTCCCACTTCTCGTCTTCCTTTGGGGCTCTAGAACTGGTGGAGAACAATGGGAAGGAGTGGAGCTCCTTAGGGCCGACGATACATCAAGCGGATGGGGCTTTTGGAGGTAGGGTTTTTAAAGAGATGGAGATTAAGACTTTGTCTAAATTTTATCCTTAAAGTCATATAATTTATTTATCTCTTTTTTTATATATACTTAATTTTCATATATGTTACATGTTACATACATAATATATTAAATCTTATTTTTTTTCTTATTCTTATTTAATTATATATTTTATATTGTATATAATATATTATTTATAGAAATAGTATGTTACACGTTGTGTTTCTTTTATATATATATATATATATATATATATATATATGTTAGTTAGAGCCCTATAGTCAATCATTTGATGATTGTTGTATGGACTCATTCTATCATAATCTTATATATAAAGGCATTTGGTTTTTTGGTTATTATGTTTACTTGTATTGGTGTCAAATAAACTAAGTATAATAGCATCCTTGAGTAGAGGGTTCTTACCTATATCAATCGGTTAGTTGAACCGATAGTGAGATGATATAGGGAACACTACTCTTAATCATTCCTAGTCGAGTATTAACATTCGGGGACAATATTAATGCGACGAGACTAGCATGTAGGTCAACTCGATGACTTGATCTCACAAGTCATGGATATAGAAATATCAAGTTGACACATGGGTATGCATTGGAGAATGTATACTGAATGTCCCGCTATGAGAAAGTATCATGGATCGTTATATGAGTGTCATATACTTTCTCATGTGGCTATTAGTATGACTACTAGTCCTTGGACCTGAAGTCACCATGGTTCCCTACATAAGGAGTTATGTACTTTGGTTTCATCAAACGTCACCCGTAACTGGGTGGACTATAAAGGTGATTACTGGGTATATAACAAATTATGCAGAGGGATGTGAGTGATGTAGATGGGATCTATCCCTCCTATATGATGGGAGTGACATTGATATTCTTGATAGAATGAGACCACTAAGTGCATGGCCATGCCCAAATGAGTCAATATGAGATATTGAGCTCATTTGATCGAGTGAGTCTACTTGGAGTTCAAGATTTAGATTGGTCAGAGGATGACACGGTCTATGCCTCACATTGATCAATCTAGATGTCTAGGATAGAAGGACAATGTCATATATTATGAGGAGTCACAATTAGTAGTCACAAGGTGATGTTGGATCTCAACATTCTTATAACTTGGGTAATAATGATGTGTTGCAAGATACCGCTCGTTACTTATGCTTCTAAATTGGTTTAGGAGCATTGCCAACGTTATAAGAACCTAAAGGGTCACACACAAAGGACAATTAGATGGAGATTAGGTTCATATGATGAACCAAGAGGATTAGATTCATGTGATGAATCAAATTGGATTAAGAGTAATCCTAATTGAACTAATTGAGTTGGACTCAATTTGATTCATGTGTTCAATGAGTCTAATTTAGATTATGACTCATTGAATCAATTTAATTAAATGAATAAGATTCATTATATTAAATTAGCTTGAATCAAATGGTTGGATTTGATTAACCATGGGAGTTATAATGTCATGTTTGACTTGACTATTTGCCACCTCATTTGTGAGTTGGCATTAAGTAGCCTAATGATGATATGCCACATCATCATGTTTAGCACATGTGTGTGCCGCCTCATGGAGGTTACAAATCTCCTCTTTAATGGCCACATTAAATGAGAATGGAGGTTACAACTCCATGAGTGGCCGGCCACTTATGATGAGGAATGAAAATTGATTTTTCATTCAAGGCATTCATTCCATCTTCTTCCTCTCTTCTTGCTCTCCCTCTCCTCCTCCTTGGCCGAACCATTTAAGGTGCTAGCACACCTTTGTTTGGTCTTCTCCACCTAATTTGTTCGTGTGGATACTTCTAGAGGATCGTACACTTGACGATCTCGAGATCCGGCGAACCGTTGGACGAGCGGGATTACGAAGGGCATCACATTGATTGTAAATTCCTTATCCTAATGTAGATCTAGGCTTTAATAAACTCGTACATGAAATTTTGTTTTATAAACTTCGCACGGATTCGGTGGCATGGGTATTCGGGGTTTTCGCAACGCGAAAAAGCAGTTTTTGCGGCCCGAAAATCCCAACAGTGGTATCAGAGCCACGTGCGAAGTCTTGTACGAGTTTAATTTGTATTTTTAATAAAAATATCAGTACTGTACTTTTATGTAATTTTATGGTTTTTATGGTTTTTATGGGTATTTTTCTCGTAGAAGCAAATCACAAATGTTTCGACACTTGTATGCTTCGACTACCGAGAAGATTTTTCCGAAACGGCAAGGTTTCGCCCCAAAACTTTTTGGACCAGTGGGCTAAGGCACTGTAGGATCACTAAGGAACACTCGCGATGGTTATATCGCGGGTAGGGGTACTGCCCCTGGCCCCGCAAGGGGATTCGTTCCACGATTGCGCCCGAAAACCCGCTAAATGGGACCGCCGGTAATTTTTCTCATAAAAATTGTAGTAAAATTACAAAAAATTATAGAAAATACATAATTTAGAATTATGTATTATTTTTTAATAGTCATGGCCCAAAATACCCAAATTGGATTCGAAAAATTGTGTTGTAATTCATATTACGGTCTGCGCGCCGTCATTTGTGTTGTGTGTGCTGTATACTCGAATGTAAATTAGTTGTATCATGTATACGCAACCTGCGCATCGTGCCTTTCTCCATTTATTCTTGTTGTAAATTAGTTTAGACTCGAATGTAACTCAAGTTTCAAAATTGTAATGTATAAAATTGGAGCCGTGGAAGGTCCACTCGAGGCAGAGTTACGAGGAGGGCGCGAGCAACACAAGGTGGGCAAAGGGAGGAGTTTGAGAAGCTGTTGACCCTATGTTGACCATCCAATCTTCTCATTGGCTTGAGAAATCGTAGTAAGGTCATGACTAATCACAAATAGTATAATTAATTGCTTGTGTGTGTGTATTTGATGCATGCTAGTAAAGTAGTTAATTAGCGCATTAACGATTAGATTAGATCTAAATCGTGTACAAGATGCACCCTACGATTAGATTAGATCTCAATCACGTCAACTCTAAAATGCCTACCATGCCGTGATACCTATCACTACCTCGATCACATGTGTTGTTGAATCTGCCAAAGCAGAGCAACACATATTATCTTGGTAGAATACGGAGGGACAATCTTGGTCCCGCCTATCAACGCATGGGTGAGTAGAGACTCAATTTGATTGAGTACAACTAGTTAAATCGAGTTTAACTGTAGGCATTCTTCCAACGGTTGGAAAGATAGGACATAAATCACATTTATATTAATTCTTGGGCGTATTAGCCAAAGCTAACTCAAGTTTTAATATAACTGCGGATAATGATCCTATAAACAAGAGTTGCATAGAGATGTAATTGGTAAATCGTTACCTACCGATCATACTAAATCTTGGGCGTATTAGCCAAAGCTAACTCAAGGGTTAGTATGATATGGATCTTGTCCCACATGAATTATAGAATTCAGTGGGAGCATCATTTAATTAAAGGCCTAATTAAATGATTACTAGAATATGATGTTTATTTATTTTCTGCATTTTTCTGTTATAGATAACCATGACGTCAAACACGAACACCTTCTCTCTGCGTTCTGTCCTTGACAAGGACAAGCTCAACGGAGCAAATTTCCTAGACTGGTACAGGAATCTAAGAATAAGAGCAGCCCATTCCGGAGGCTCCTCCTGCCAATGCCACGCGAGCAGACAAAGATGCTTACAAGATGCATCAAGACGATACATTAGATGTATCATGTCTAATGCTCGCGACCATGAACTTTAAGCTTCAGAAGCAACATGAGTTAATGGGTGCTTATGATATGGTTGAACATCTTCGACAACTATATCAAGGACAAGCACGGCACGAGAGATTTGAGATCTCAAGGGCACTATTTCAGTGCAAGATGTCAGATGGGGCTCCCGTAGGCCCATATGTACTCAAAATGATTGGTTACATAGAAAACCTACAGAGGTTGGGATTCCCGCTTGGCCAAGAGCTGGCCACTGACCTGATCTTGCAATCCTTCTAAACTACAACATGAACGAAATTGACAAGCTGCTTAGCATGTTAAGAACTATTGAGTGAATCTTAAGAAGGTTAAGCCCCACTATGTGTTCAGAAACATAAAGGCAAGGGCAAGCCCAAAGAAAAGTCTCAATCGGAAAAGGCAAGGCATTGAATCCTAAAGGAGGGGGCAGGATGCTACACGCTTCCTGCTGGTCGAAAAGGAACCCAAGTCTACCGGAAGATCTTAAGAAGCGAAGTGAGACTTCCACTTCAGGTATATATGTTATAGAAGTCAATCTATCTATTTCTTCATCATGTGTATTAGATATCGGATGTGCTTCTCACATTTGTACTAATGTGCAGGCACTGAGAAATAGCAGGGCATTGACAAAGGGCGAGGTGGACCTACGAGTAGGCAATGGAGCACAGGTTGCTGCTGTTACTGTAGGAACTTATCATCTATCTCTGCCCTCTGGGCTTGTATTAGAATTAGATGAATGTTGTTATGTGTCTGCTTTAACTAAGAACATAATTTCAGTTTCTTGTTTGGACAAGAAAGTTTTCTCTTTTATAATAAAGAACAAATGTTGTTCTGTTTATTTAAATGATATGTTCTATTGTAGTGCACCTCTGATGAACAGACTCTACATTTTAGACTTAGAGAACCCCATCTATAACATAAATACCAAGAGGTTCAAATCAACTGAAATGAACCAAACCTATCTCTGGCACTGTCGCTTAGGTCATATAAATGACAAGCGCTTATCCCAGCTCCATAAGGATGGTTTGCTGGACTCATTTGATTTTGAATCTTATGAGACATGCGAGTCATGCCTACTAGGCAAGATGACCAAGACTCCCTTTAGTGGGCACAGTGAAAGAGCGACTGATTTATTAGGACTTATACATAGTGATTTATGTGGCCCTTTCAATGTCACTGCTAGAGGCGGTTATAGGTATTTCATCACATTTACTGATGACTTCAGTAGATATGGTTATGTGTACTTGATGACACATAAGTCTGAATCCTTTGAAAAGTTCAAAGAATTCAAAAATGAAGTACATAACCAGCTTGGCAAGGTGGAGAATACCTTAGCCATGAGTTTCGTGACTATCTAGCTGAGTGTGGGATTCTATCCCAACTCACTCCTCCTGGAACACCACAGTGGAATGGTGTATCCGAAAGGAGGAACCATACTCTATTAGATAGGGTACGGTCTATGATTAGTCACACAGATCTTCCTACATTTCTTTGGGGCTATGCTCTAGACATGGCAGCTTTTATACTCAACCGAGTTCCATCAAAGGCCGTGATAAAGACACCATATAGGATATGGACTGGGAGAGATGCCTAGGTGTCTTTTTTGAGGATTTGGAATTGTGAGGCTTACGTTAGACGTCAAGTCTCAGACAAACTGGGACCCAAATCTAACAAGTGCTATTTCATTGGATATCCCAAGGAAACTAAGAGATATTACTTTTACATTCCCAGTCAGCACAAGGTAGTTGTGGCAAAAACTGGGGTCTTTCTAGAAAGGGATTTTATTTCTAGAAAGACTAGTGGGGGAGTATGTTCGATCTTGAAGAAGTTCAAGATGCGGACCATAGCACTGAAGTCTCGATGGAAGTTGAACTGGAACCACAAAGAGTTGTGGATGATGTTGTTCCACAAAGAGTTGAGGAACAACAACCAGTTCAAGTAGACATACCTCTTCGCAGGTCTGACAGGGTACGTCGTCAGCCTGAGAGATACTCTTTTCTCTTGTCTAACCATAATGTCGTTGTGCTCATAGAGGATGAGCCTACCACCTATCAGGAAGCTGTGATGAGACCAGATTCCGAGAAATTGCTAGAGGTCATGAAATCCGAGATGGAATCCATGTACACTAACCAAGTATGGACTTTGGTTGATCCACCTGAAGGGGTAAAACCCATAGGGTGTAAGTGGGTCTTTAAGAGAAAGACTGACATGGATGGACTTATCTATAAGGGTCGCTTGGTAGCTAAAGGTTTCAAGTAAATTCATGGTATTGACTATGATGAAACCTTTTCTCCAGTAGAGATGTTTAAGTCCATTCGGATCTTGCTTGCTATTGCAGCATACCACGATTATGAGATTTGGCAGATGGATTTCAAAACCGCGTTTCTAAATGGAAACCTGCTCGAGGATGTGTACATGACACAACCTGAGGGTTTTGTAGATCCACAGCATACTAGCAGAGTATGCAAGCAGCATAAGTCCATTTATGGACTAAAGCAAGCTTCTCGTAGCTGGAATCATTGATTCGATGATGCAATCAAATAGTTTGGTTTCATCAAGAATGAAGATGAAACTTGTGTCTACAAGAACGTTGTTGGGAGCACAGTTGTCTTCCTTGTATTGTATGTGGATGACATACAACTCATTGGGAATGACATCCCTTTGCTGTAGTCTGTAAAGACTTGGCTAGGGAATTGTTTCTCAATGATGGACTTAGGTGAAGCAGATCGTTTTCTAGGTATACAGATCTATAGAGATAGATCTAAGAGAGTGCTTGGCCTAAGTTAGAGTGCATATATTGACAAGGTACTCCTACGATTTACCATGCAGAACTCCAAGAAGGGTTTTCTGCCGATGTCACATGGTGTGAGTCTTTCGAAGACTCAAGGTCCCTCTTCTAGAGAGGAGAGAGACCGCATGGATCAAATCCCTTATGCTTCAGTCATAGGATCTATCATGTACGTCATGCTATGTACTCGTCCTGATATCTCATATGCTTTGAGCATGACGAGCAAATACCAGTCAGATCCAGGTGAAAGTCATTGGATAGCGGTCAAGAATATTCTTAAGTATTTGAGAAGGACTAAAGAATATTTCTTGATATATGGAGGCGATGAGGATGCCGGCTTCGGGATGATTATCGATCGGCGTGTTTGTGATCGGGGTTCGTGTTCGCGGTGGAAGAGTTGACACGATTCTACCCCGAGAATATCGTCATTTGGATCCACAAGTTCATCATTGAACTTCCCATTGAGCTCTATTGTGACAACAATGGGCTATAGCACAGGCACACACCAGTGGACCAAACACATACTACGATGCTTCCATCTCATTCGAGAGATTATCGAGAGAGGAGATGTGAAGATTTGCATAGTACCTACACAGAGGAAGCATGATGGTCACACTAGATCATTAGGCCTTAGAGCCTACACTGATTGACACTAGTGCTAGTGGGAGATTGTTAGTTAGAGCCCTAGAGCCAATCATTTGATGATTGATGTATAGACTCATAGTATCATATTCTTATATATAAAGGCATTTGGTTTTTTGGTTATTATGCTTACTTGTATTGGTGCCAAATAAACTAAGTATAATAGCGTCCTTGAGTAGAGGGTTCTTACCTATATCAATCGGTTAATTGAACCGATAGTGAGATGATATAGTCGAGTATTAACATTTAGGGACAATGTTAATGCGACGAGACTAGCATGTATGTCAACTCGATGACTTGATCTCACAAGTCATGGATATAGAGATATCAAGTTGACACATGGGTATTCATTGGATAATGTATACTGAATGACCCGCCATGAGAAAGTATCATGGATCGTTATATGAGTGTCATATACATTCTCATGTGGCTATTAGTATGACTACTAGTCCTTGGACCTGAAGTCACCATGGTTCCCTACATAATGAGTTATGTACTTTGGTTTCGTCAAACGTCACCCGTAACTGGGTATATAACAAATTATGCAGAGGGATGTGAGTGATGTAGATGAGATCTATCCCTCCTATATGACGGGAGTGACATTGAAATTCTTGATAGAGTGAGACCATTAAGTGCATGGTCATGCCCAAATGAGTCAATATGAGATATTGAGCTCATTTGATCGAGTCAGTCTACTTGGAGTTAAAGATTTAGATTGGTCAGAGGATGACACGGTCTATGCCTCACATTGATCAATCTAGATGTCTAGGATAGAAGGACAATGTCATATATTGTGAGTCACAATTAGTAGTCATAAGGTGATGTTGGATCTCAACATTCTTATAACTTGGGTAGTAATGATATGTTGCTAGATACCGCTCATTACTTATGCTTCTAAATTGGTTTAGGATAATTGCCAACGTTATAAGAACCTATAGGGTCACACACAAAGGACAATTAGATGGAGATTAGGTTCATATGATGAACCAAGAGGATTAGATTCATGTGATGAATCAAATTAGATTAAGAATAATCCTAATTGAACTAATTGAGTTGGACTCAATTTGATTCAAGTGTTTAATGAGTCTAATTTAGATTATGACTCATTGAATCAATTTAATTAAATGAATTAGATTTATTATATTAAATTGGCTTGAATCAAATGGTTGGATTTGATCAACCATGAAAGTTATAATGTCAAGTTTGACTTGACTTCAGAGGAATCGGAAAAGTCAAGTTTGACTTGACTATTTGCCACTTCATTTGTGAGTTGACATTAAGTGGCCTAATGATGATATGCCACATCATCATGTTTAGCACATGTGTGTGTCACCTCATGAAGGTTACAAATCTCCTCTTTAATGGCCACATTAAATGAGAATGGAGGTTACAACTCCATGAGTGGTCGGCCACTTATGATGAGGAATGAAAATTGATTTTTCATTCAAGGAATTCATTCCATCTTCTTCCTCTCTTCTTGCTCTCCCTCTCCTCATCTTTAGCCGAACCATCTAAGGTGCTAGCACACCTTTGTTTGGTCTTCTCCACCTAGTTTGTTCGTGTGGATACTTCTAGAGGATCGTACACTTGACAATCTCGAGATCCGGCGAACCGTTGGACGAGCGGGATTGCGAAGGGCATCGCATCGAGGGTAAATTCCTTCTCCTAGTGTAGATCTAGGCTTTAGTAAACTCGTACATGAAATTTTGTTTTATAAACTTCGCACGGATCCGGTGGCAATATATATATATATATATACTTTTATTTTTGCTTTATAATTTATATTATACATTTCATATAATATATTATATATATTTTATTTCTATGTTAATTAGATATATAATCTCTATAAATTTATAGATACTAAATTTTATCCCGAAATGCTAAGTCCATTAATTCCTATATACTTAGTTTTATCCACATATTTTAATTTCATACTTGTTTAATCTTTATTTACACAATATAATTTATATAATATATTTTATATTATACATAATATTTCTTTGTTACACGTTCTTACCTTTTTAA
The DNA here is from genome assembly GCF_018446385.1 of Zingiber officinale. NCBI lineage: Eukaryota > Viridiplantae > Streptophyta > Magnoliopsida > Zingiberales > Zingiberaceae > Zingiber > Zingiber officinale. The sequence continues at coordinate 48,523,990 of NC_056007.1, read as the reverse complement.
ATACTATATAATTTACATTATATATTTTATATTATACATAATCTTTGTTTTTTACATGTTCATAAATTTATTTTTATACTATATAATTCATATTATATTATATATATATATATATATATATATATATATATATATATATATATAATGTTATTTATATTTCATTTTCATATTATTTAGAAGAATGATTTATTCACATAAATTATATAAATACTAAATATTTGTATATTGGTATATTATTATTATTATTATTATTATTATTTTAATGTAATTTTATATATATCCGCATATATAAAAATCCGTAAGTTAAAGGTTTTATAAATGTTAAATCATTTATATTATTTTTATAAAACTTTATAAAAAGTATAAATAAAAGCCTATATCCATATAATAATTTTATATTTATATATATCCATGTTTATAATAGCTATACATGGTAACATATAATTCATGTTTATAATATTAAGAAATTGCATTAATTTTGTATATATATTTATTTCCATATACTAATTTAATATTTATATATATCCATGTATATATCACGTATATATGGTAATATATATAGTTCGTATATTTCGATATTACAATTTTTTAATTATAATATATACTATATATTCTACGTAATACACGTTGTACATATATATTATATTCTTCTTATTTTTGTTTAGTTATATATTATATATCATATATTTCTAATGTTTTACTTCTATATTAATTATAATTTAAAATAAATATTCTTAATTAAATAAATTTAAAATATAATTATAATTAATCCAATAAATTTCATAATTAAATAAATCCAGATTCTAATTAAATTATAATTTAATTCAATAAATTCCCTTAATTAAATAAATTTGGATTAAAATTAAATTATAATTTAACTCAATAAATTTCTTTAATTAAATAAGTGATTTTGGACACTACAATTCTTCCCCCCCTTTAAATAAAATTTCGTCCCCGAAATTAACACTTACCAAGTCAGTAAAAGTCATTCTATATTCGGGGGAAAATATTAGAATGGGGCTAAAGCTAACAATAATGTTTTGACACGCAAGCTAGCAATTTATTAAGTCTAAGCAGTTTTAATCTATGTTACCATATTGTCAATCCTCTAACTTAATATTTCATCAAACTTTCTTTTTCTTCATGAATCTAAAATACAAGGCATTTAAACTTATAGAATTGAGGCTTGACTCCGTGAGTTTATCGGAACCGGCAGTAGGCACAACCCTTCCAAGAACTTTTGCTCTGATACCAACTGTAACGCACCTAGTTATTTTTTTTACACATAAAAAAATATAACTTGCGGACGTTGCCTATTCTTACTTCCAAAATGGTTTCTTAGTTCAAATTAAATAGACGGTTCAAAGATAAACATAACAAAATACAGAATTTAATCTGGATGGTCTTTGTGTTGTACTGCCCTTGTTTCGAGCTAGCTCACTGGTCAATGTTTCCTGTCTCATTTGTCTCATTATCTGAAAAAAGTATAATCTGTGAGTCGAGAGACTCAGCATATTCGAATCAGTGTTATGTATTAATTAGCGAATATAATCTAGTGTACTAAGGGGAATCACATGCAAGGTAACTTGGGGTCTCTCTACTAGCATACTATTAACGTAAGCATAGGCACTGATATAAGCAAGAGAGAATAAACATGAGCGTGCATATTAACAACCATAATCATGAGCATGAACATAAGCATGAATAGACTTAATCGTGGGCATGAACATAGCATATCATGAACTTAATATTTTTATAACATATTATGGACTTAACATATTCATAGCATAACATGGATCTGAATTTAGCTTATCTTGAACCAAACTAATTAATAACATATTATGGAAACTGATATTGGGCTCCCTCTGATGCCCTATCCCATAAACGGGCTCCCTCTGGGGCCTTTTCCCGTAAACGGGCTCCCTTTGAGGGCTTTACCCATAAATGGGCTCCCTCCGGGGCCTTTTCCCTCAAAGTATTCCAATCAAACCTCACCATGTTGTCACAGTAGACTTACCGATATTAGGCTCCCTCTAGGGTCTTCTCCTGTAGACGGGCTCCCTCTGGGGCCTTCTCCCGTAAACGGGCTCCCTCTGGGGCCTTCTCCCGAAAAAAGGCTCCATCTGGGCCTTCTCCCTCACGGTATACTCATTAAATTTTTATTAATTAATTTACTCTATATTGGGCTCCCTCTGAGGTCTTCTCCCGTAAACTGGCTTCCTCTGAGCCTTTTCCCTCACGGTGTCTTCATTGAATCTCATTAACCACTTATTAATTAATGCGTTAATACTATTTTACTAAAACTAGAATTAAAGTTCATATTATCAATTAAACTGTTATAAAATTGCCTAACCAATCTCATTAACAAAATCATAGATTAATTAACTTACCTTAATTATTTCCTTAATTAATCTCTCAATCATCCTTATTAATTAATTAATCTATCAAACTAAATTAATCAATTAAGTTGATTAAATTACTTAACCAACTTTTTAATTAATAATCTTAATTATGCAACCCCACAAATAAATTTTCTGATTACATTAATTAATCGTATTAATCAAATGACTTAATTAATTGACTATTTCTTCAATAATCACACTACACTAATAACTCGGTTAATATTACTTGATCGACCCATTAAATATGTATTCAATCAAATTAATAGTTAATGCAGTTAATCGCATACTAAACAACCTCAACCAATTAATGAATATCAATTATATCACCAACCATTTAATCAATCTTTGAATAATAAATTATAAATAATTCAATTCATTAAATCTCTAATCAAGATTAGATTATCATAACATATATAAATTACATAGTAGACCTATTCATCTATTCGTTAAGATATTGAATTTAACTAACAATTCAAATCAAATAAATAGAATAAATCTCACGGTTAATTAAAGAAATAAATCATAATTTTAGTTAATTAAACCACATGGTCCCTACCGAAAAGTCATTAGAACTTCATCGAATCATCGCATGAACAAGAAGAGAAAAGCATAATCATTACCAATAAAACATGCATTGGATTTTGTAGCATGCAAAAGCATAGAACCAAAATTAACATAACATACTAAATTATCTCTTAAACATGGTTGGGTTTACTATTCCTAAACATCATTATATGAACTGAATATTGCATAAATTGGTTTAGAATAGGAACAATTTATATAGAACCAAAACATGATATCATGATAAAAAAATAAGGCAACCTTACAAGCTGTAAAATTAACAACTTCACAAAATTATAGACACTAATTATGAGCATTAACATAATTAAAAACATGAGCAATTCATTTAACTTAAACATGATAACATAACCTGGAAGCAAGCTAACCTTAAAAGCTATAAAATTTTCAACCTTCACAAGATTATACGAACTAATTAACTGCATTAACATAATTGGAAGCATGCACCATTCATATGAAACCAAAACATGACATCATAATAAGGAAACAAACCTAACCTTACAAGCCACCTTATCCGAAAACTTCAAATAATTATAGAAACTAATTAAGAGCATTAACGTTGTAGAAACATGCACCATCATTGAAATCGAAACATGATATCATAAAAAAGAAACACCCAAACTACACAACACTATAGAGGCTAAATTACCACAATAACAAGGTTAGAAACATGCCTTCTACCACTTCTCGTCTTCATTTGGAGCTCTAGAACTGGTGGAGAACAATGGGAAGGAGAGGAACTCCTTAGGGCCGGCAGCACATCAAACGGATGGGGCTTTTAGAGGTAGGATTTTTAAAGAGATGGAGATTAAGACTTTGTCTAAATTTTATCCTTCAAGTCATATAATTTATTTATCTCTTTTTTTATATATTCTTTATTTTCATATATGTTACACGTTACATACATAATATATTAAATCTTATTTTTTTCTTATTCTTATTTAATTATATATTTTATATTGTATATAATATATTATTTATAGAAATAGTATGTTACACGTTGTGTTTCTTATATATATATATATTTTTTCCTTATTTACTTTTATTTATGATTTATACTTTATATTATAAATTTCATATAATATATTATATATATTTTATTTTTATGTTAATTAGATGAATAATCTCTATAAATTTATAGATACTAAATTTTATCCCTAAATGCTAAGTCGATTAATTCCTATATACTAAGTTTTATCCACATGCTTGTTTAATCTTTATTTACACAATATAACTTATATAATATATTTTATATTATACATAATATTTCTTTGTTACACGTTCTTACCTTTTTAAATACTATATAATTTACATTATATATTTTATATTATACTTAATTTTTCTTTTTTACATATTCATACATTTATTTTTATACTATATAATTTATATTATATTATATTATATTATATATATATATATATTATGTTATTTATATTTCATTTTCATATTATTTAGAAGAATTATTTATTCACATAAATTATATAAATACTAAATATTTGTATATTGGTATATTATTATTATGATTATTTTAATATAATTTCATATATATCCGCATATATAAAAATCCGTAAGTTAAAGGTTTTATAAATGTTAAATCATTTATATTATTTTTATAAAACTTAATACTAAATATAAATAGAAGCCTATATCCATATACTAATTTTATATTAATATGTATCCATGTTTATATTAACTATACATGATAACATATAATTCATGTTTATAATACTAAGTAATTGCATTAATTTTATATATATATTTATTTCTATATACTAATTTCATATTTATATATATCCATGTATATATCACATATGATAATATATATAATTCGTATATTTCGATATTACAATTTCTTAATACACGTTGTACATATATATTATATTCTTCTTATTTTTGTTTAGTTATATATTATGTATCATATATTTATAATGTTTTACTTCTATATTAATTAGATTGATAATCTGTATAAAAATCTATACAAATATGTTATATAAATATTAGATCTTTATAAATTTTATATATTTAGCTCCAATTTCATCATATACTTGGTTAATCAAATTTACATAATTGTGGACTAACTGAATTAATTAAATTTATTTATGTAAATAAATTCATAATTAAATCAAATGAGCAATTACAATTAACCCAAAAATATTCTTAATTAAATAAATTTAAAATATAATTATAATTAATCCAATAAACTTCTTAATTAAATAAATCCATATTCCAATTAAATTATAATTTAATTCAATAAATTCCCTTAATTAAATAAATCTGGATTCTAATTAAATTATAATTTAACTCAATAAACTTCCTTAATTAAATAAGTGATTTTGGACACTACAATTCCTCCCCCTTTAAATAAAATTTCATCCCCGAAATTAACACTTACCAAGTCAGTAAAAGTCATTCTATGTTCGTCAAAAAATATTAGATTGGGCCTAAAGCTAACAATAATGTTTTGACACGCAAGCTAGCAATTTATTAAGTCTAAGCAGTTTTAATCTATGTTACCCATATTATCAATCCTCTAACTTAATATTTCAACAAACTTTCATTTTCTTCATGAATCTAAAATACAAGGCATTTAAAGTTACAGAATTCAGGTTTGACTCCGTGAGCTTCTCGGAACCGGCAGTAGGCACAACCCTTCTAGGAACTTTTGCTCTGATACCAACTGTAACGCCCCTAGTTTTTTTTTTACCCATAATAAAATATAACTTGCAGATGTCACATATTTTTACTTCCATAAAGGTTTCTTAGTTCAAATTACATAGACGGTTCAAAGATAAACATAACAAAATACAGAATTTAATCTGGATGGTTTTCGGGTTGTACTGCTCTTGTTACGAGCTGGCTCACTGGTCAATGTCTCCAATCTCATTTGTCTTATTATCTGAAAAAAGTATAATCTATGAGTCGAGAGACTCAGCATATTCGAAACTGTGTTATGTATTAATTAGTTAATATAATCTAATGTACTAAGGGGAATCACATACAAGGTAACTTGGGGTCTCTCTACTAACATACTATTAACGTAAGCATAGACACCGATATAAGCAAGAGAGAATAAACATGAGCGTGCATATTAACAACCATAATCATGAGCATGAACATAAGCATGAACAGACTTAATCGTGGGCATGAACATAGCATATCATGGACTTAATATTTTTATAACATATTATGAACTTAACAGATTCATAGCATAACATGGATCTGAATTTAGCTTATCTTGAACCTAACTGATTCATAACATATTATGGTAACTGATATTGGGCTCTCTCTGGGGCCCTGTCCCGTAAACGGGCTCCTTCTAGAGCCTTTTCCCGTAAACGAGCTCCCTCTGGGGCCTTTTCCCATAAATGGGATCCCTCCGGGGCCATTTGCCTCACAGTATTCCAATCAAACCTCATCATGTTGTCGCAGTAGACTTACCAATATTGGGCTCCCTCTGGGGCATTCTCTTGTAGACGGGCTCCCTCTGGGTCCTTCTCCCATAAACGGGCTCCCTTTGGGCCTTCTCCCGTAAACAGGCTCCCTCTGGCATTCTCCCTCACGGTATCCTCATTAAATTTTTATTAATTAATTTACCCGATATTGAGCTACCTCTGGGGCCTTCTCCTGTCAACGGGCTCCCTCTGGGGCCTTCTCCTGTCAACGGGCTCCCACTGGGGACTTCTCCCATAAACTGACTCCCTCTAGGGCCTTTCCCCTCACGGTATCTTCATTGAATCTCATTAACCACTTCTTAATTAATGCGTTAATACTATTTTACTAAAACTAGAATTAAAGTTCATATTATCAATTAAACCGTTATAAAATCGCCTAACCAATTCCATTAACTAAATCATAGATTAATTAACTTACCTTAATTAATTCCTTAATTAATCTCTCAATCATCCTTATTAATTAATTAATCTATCAAACTAAATTAATCAATTAAGTTGATTAAATTACTTAACTGACTTTTTAATTAATAATCTTAATTATGCAACCCCTCAAATAAATTTTCTGATTACATTAATTAATCGTATTAATCAAATGACTTAATTAACCGACTATTTCTTCAATAATGAAACTACACTAATAACTCGGTTAATATTACTTGATCGACACATTAAATATGTATTCAATCAGATTAATAGTTAATGCAGTTAATCATATACTAATCAACCTCAACCAATTAATGAATATCTTTTATATCACCAACCATTTAATCAATCTATGAATAATAAATTATAAATAATTCAATTCTTTAAATCTCTAATCAAGATTAGATTATCATACCATATATAAATTACATAGTAGACCTATTCATCCATTTGTTAAGATATTAAATTTAACTAACTATTGGAATCAAATAAATAGAATAAATCTCACGGTTAATTAAAGAAATAAATCATAATTTTAGTTAATTAAACCACATGGTCCCTACTGAAAAGTCATTAGAACTTCATCGAATCATCGCATGAACAAGAAGATAAAAGCATAATCATTACCAATAAAACATGCATTGAATTTTGTAGCATGCAAAAGCATAGAACCAAAATTAACATAACATACTAAATTCTCTTAAACATGGTTGGGTTTAGTATTTCTTAATAACTTCACAAAATTATAGACACTAATTAAGAGCATTAAAATAATTAAAAACATGCACAATTCATTTAACTTAAACATGATATCATAACCAGGAAGCAAGCTAACCTTACAAGCTATAAAATTTCCAACCTTCACAAGATTATAGAAACTAATTAACAACATTAACATAATTGGAAACATGCACCATTCATATGAAACCAAAACATGACATCATAATAACGAAACAAACCTAACCTTACAAGCTACCTAATCCAAAACTTCAAATAATTATATAAACTAATTAAGAACATTAACGTTGTAGAAACATGCACCATTCATTGAAATCGAAACATGATATCATAAAAAGGAAAACCCAAACTACAAAAGACTATAGAGGCTAACTACCACAATAACAAGGTTAGGAACATGCCTTCTACCAACTCCCACTTCTCATCTTCCTTTGGGGCTCTAGAACTGGTGGAGAACAATGGGAAGGAGAGGAGCTCCTTAGGGCCGGTGGCACATCAAGTGGATGGGGCTTTTGGAGGTAGGGTTTTTAAAGAGATGGAGATTAAGACTTTGTCTAAATTTTATCCTTCAAGTCATATAATTTATTTATCTCTTTTTTATATATATACTTTATTTTCATATATGTTACACGTTACATACATAATATATTAAATCTTATTTTTTTTCTTATTCTTATTCTTATTTAATTATATATTTTATATTGTGTATAATATATTATTTATAGAAATAGTATGTTACATGTTGTGTTTTATATATATATATTTTTTCCTTATTTACTTTTATTTATGCTTTATAATTTATATTATACATTTCATATAATATATTATATGTATTTTATTTCTATGTTAATTAGATGAATAATCTCTATAAATTTATAGATACTATATTTTATCCCTAAATGCTAAGTCCATTAATTCCTATATACTAAGTTTTATCCACATGTTTTAATTTCATTCTTGTTTAATCTTTATTTATACAGTATAATTTATATAATATATTTTATATTATACATAATATTTCTTTGTTACACGTCTTACTTTTTTTAAATATTATATAATTTACATTATATATTTTATATTATATATAATATTTCTTATTTACATGTTCATACATTTATTTTTATACTATATAATTTATATTATATTATATTATATTATATATATATATATATATAATGTTATTTATATTTCATTTTCATATTATTTAGAAGAATGATTTATTCACATAAATTATATAAATACTAAATATTTGTATATTAGTATATTATTATTATATTTTTTTAATATAATTCCATATATATCCACATATATAAAATTCCGTAAGTTAAAGGTTTTATAAATGTTAAGTCATTTATATTATTTTTATAAAACTTAATACTAAGTATAAATAGAAGCCTATATCCATATACTAATTTTATATTTATATATATCCATGTTTATATTAACTCTACATGGTAACATATAATTCATGTTTATAATACTAAGTAATTGCATTAATTTTGTATATATATTTATTTCCATATACTAATTTCATATTTATATATATCCATGTATATATCACATATATATGGTAATATATATAGTTCGTATATTTCGATATAACAATTTCTTAATTATAATATATACTATATATTCTACGTAATACACGTTGTACATATATATTATATTTTTCTTATTTTTGTTTAGTTATATGTTGTGCTTCATATATTTCTAATGTTTTACTTCTATATTAATTAGATTAATAATCTGTATAAAAATTTATACAAATATGTTATATAAATACTAGATCTTTATAAATTTTATATATTTAGCTCCAATTTCTTAATATACTTTGTTAACCAAATTTACATAATTGTGGAATAGCTGAATTAATTAAATTTATTTATGTAAATAAATTCATAATTAAATGAAATGAGCAATTACAATTAACCCAATAAATATTCTTAATTAAATAAATCTAAAATCTAATTATAATTAATCCAATAAATTTCTTAATTTAATAAATCCAGATTCTAATTAAATTATAATTTAATTCAATAAATTCCCTTAAATAAATAAATCCAGATTTAATTAAATTATAATTTAACTAAATAAATTTCCTTAATTAAATAAGTGATTGAAGGTATCTAAAGGTCGGGTTTTGCATACGGGGATGCTTTGGCTGTAGAGGGCTCATAAGGGTCTTCTGATCCGGTAATCGACATCCAAAATTCATTCCATTTAATACAACTATCAAATCCATGCGAACACCAGTAGGTAACCCAAAACAATCATTGAAGTCACTAAAAGTCCATCAAACTTCTTTATTCATCATTCTAAAAGTTATGACCCCTGCGTAGTCATCCTAAGAAGGAAATCTAACATCTAACGTGCTCAGAAATTCAAGAACTAGGCGGGGATAAGTCGGTACATGAGCGTACATTATGTCTTTCCAATCTAAAGCACTAATCATCCAATCTATGTCCTCCCTAATTCCTAGCACATCCATAGTAGTGGGATTCATATATTTAGTGCATAAGATTTTCTTGGAAACAAGAATATCATATCTAGCTTTTTGGCTCATGATTTCTAAAAATAATATTGAACTCGTTTTCGTTACCTTCGTCGCGTGCCACCCACTTTCCTTTAGCTTTTGAAGCAAGAGTCTTCCCTTTACCTTTGTCACCTCCCGGTGCATCTCCTCCGCTAGATCCACCACTTCCTCAACGAAGCCTCTACAAGATCTGTGACATGGTGCACGGCTTTGAGGTGTTCCTTGTGGAGGTGGATCTTGAGAATGGAAATAGTGAGGAGAAGGAAGGGAAAATGGGGAAGTTGCTTCTCTCTTTTTGGACTTGTGGCTTGAGGAGTTTTTAGATCTAAGTGTAGATTTAGGCAAAAGTGAGCTTTAGAGGTGGGAAATCAAGGGGTGGTGAGGTGTAGTGGAGAGGAGAAGATTTTTGGGAGAGGGGGAGATGGAAATATTGGGACTTTCAAGCTGCAAAAATCGCTTTTTGCGTTGCGGAAACCCTGAAGTCCCATGCCACTGGATCCATGCGAAGATTAAAAACGTAATTTCATGTACAAGTTTCTCTAATCCTAGATCTACTTGAAAGAGAGGTATACCTTTGATGCGAAGCCTTTCGTAAATCCCGCTCATCCAAATGTTGTCGGATCTCGAGTGTGTTCAAATGTACACACCTCTAGTAGTATCCACACAAACAAGAAGTGATTCTCAAACCACTCTAGATGGAGAAGAGAGCACCACAAGTGTGCTAGCACTCCCAAGGGCTCTCGGATGGGATTGGAAGAAGAAAGGAGAGAAAAAGAAGAAGAGGATTCTCATACACTTCTCTAAACTCTCTATGTGACTTTCACTTACCCTTTCTTCTTGGATTAAACTCACTCACCTTCACCCTTCTTGCTTGGAACTCTCGGCAAAGAGGAGAATGAGAACAAGAAGGAGCTAAGGAGGAAGAAGACAACAACCCACCAAATCAATGCCAATGAATCTCATATTCATTTGGTCGGCCACACATGGAATGTCAATAAATTACATTCAATGTTAATGAATCTTGAATTCATATGGCCGGCCACACATGGAATGCCAATAAATTACATTCAATGTCAATGAATCTTGCATTCATATGGCCGCCCACACATGGGCATTCCATGCCTCTTGCTCTCCCTTGATGATGTGGAGATGATGTGGCAAGAATGTATTTGTTGGCCATGCCATGTAGGATGAGTCATCCTTCATGAAGTGGCATTTTTTCAAGTCAAACTTGATGTTTCAACTTCCCATTTGGTCAAGTCAAACTTGACCACACATCTTCCTTGTTGAGTTAAATCCAATCTTTGATGCAAGTCAATTTCAATTTAATGAATCACAATTCATTAATATAAATTGACTCAATGAATCAACTCTAAATTAGACTTATTCAACAATTGAATCCAATTGAGCCTAACCCAATAAGTCTAATTCGGATTACTCTTAATCCAATTTTGGTTCATATGAACTAATCCAATTGGTTCATCATATGAACCTAATCTCCATCCACTCGTTCTTTGTGTGTGACCCAATAGGTTCTTGTAACGTTGGCAATGTTTCTAAATCTTATTTAGAAACATAAACAATGAGCGACATCTAGCAATACATCATTGCTACCCAAGTTACAAAAATGTTGAGATCCAACATCACCTTTGTGACTACTAATTGTGACTGATCCGGCAGTAAGGACGGGGGACCCCCTTTGTGGGGAGCCTACGTGTTAGAAGTCAAAAGGGTCAACATGAGGTCCATCCGAGCGGAGAAGGGTTGGGTCGATTGGCCGAACGGGTCCGGGCAGAATCAAAGACAACCCGATGGGGAGTCGGGTTTCCGACGCTCATGGTGAACAGGGTCGCCAGGCTGAGCGGGTAGCCCGCTCGGCCGAGGCGTAAAGCAGCAATGCTGTGAATGAACAGTCTCAGCCGAGTACGCGATGGAGTGAAATCTTCCCGGTCGAACCGCTACCTACGCCCGGTCGGACCCATGCCTGCCGAGCGGATGGACGCTCGGATCGGGGAAAAAAGAGACAAGGATAAGGGGACATTGGGGAACATCTTCTGATAACAGGCATGTTCGACGACCAAGCCATAGGCAGAATCATACGACGGAAGGTTCTGTTGTCCCATCAGAGAGGTACTCGGACTGTAGCAGTATAGTGTCAGGCATGTTCCTCTGGTAAGCCCATACTGAGGTATGGTAGAGGACACGTGTACGCTTCGACAGGTGTGCACAAGCCTCCCTAGAGCTCTATATAAGAGCTCACAAACTTCACTGGAGGTACGCGATCTCTCATTATCGGAGCCACTTCATCGTTTTCCTCTTGCCTGACTTGAGCGTCGGAGGGTCATTGCCGGGAACCCCTTCCCGGCTCGACTTCTTTGCAGGTTCACCGGAGATTTGTGTAGCTGGTTGGAGATAGAGGAGAGCGCCACGTCCCCAGCGTCCGTCGACTCAACGTTCGGACAGGATCAAATTGGCGCCGTCTGTGGAAACGCACCTGCATCCAAGCGGAAGAGATGGACGAAGCTGGACGACCTCACACCATGATGCTCTCCCAGGAGGAGCTCGACGCTCTAATCAAGGCAAGAGCAGCTAAGCTCGTGGAGCAACAAAAACAAAAGGCGCAAGCCGAGCGACTGGAGCAACAAGCGATGTCAGCGTCAGGAGGCCGAGCGGCATGGGGCCGAGATAAGGATCCGATCGGCATCCAAGGAGAAGCACCGCCCGCCCCAATTCCATTTCATCGGGCCCTATTCCGTACGCCTCCTGAAGTCGCACCAGCTAACTTAGATGGAGGATCTTCATCCGACGAGGCGCCCAGGCGAGACTACAAAAATGGCAAGGCACCCCGAACGGACGCCTCCCGGCGGATCAGCCGCGTTTCAGGCCATCCTGGACCCGAAAGCATTATGTGCCCCCGTGATCGGGAATACATCCCCACCGACCGCACCGGACGACCATCCGGGTAAGTTCGACAACACGCCTACACTACATCAATGGATGGAGTGAAATGCCGGTGTTCCTTACCACCCTTTGGCCAATGCGATGGTTTCGGAGGCTACGGGACGGATCCATTACAAGCTTCAAGGAGTTCCACACGGCCTTTCTCCACCATTTTGCAGCAGTCTACCGTAAGACCGGTCGATCGATTGCGCCATCAAGCAAGAACCAGGTCGCTCGAGCTTACATCCAGCGATTCAACCGGTGGGCCATGGACAGCGGCCACCGGAGACAATGATGAATGCGTTCGCAAGCTCGTGGACGGTGACTTCTTGGTTCACTTATCAAGCCAAGACTATGATCGTATGTTACACCGCCAATGAGTACATTAATGTGGAGGAAGCCGAGGGCCCGAAGAAAAAGCTCCAACTAGCGGCTGGCCTTCCGCCAGCCGACCAGCCCAGAGGACGCGAGCAAGTAGTCGCCCTCCACCACGCAAGGTCCTGCCGTCGAGGTACCGAAAGAAGGTATGGACCTCATTATGACCTTCCCAGCATTCCGCATCGGCGCTCCGTAATCGCGGCGACACGTAAAGCGGTCGGCGGATATCAAGAAAGTGCGGTATCATCCTTGGGCCAAGACAATCCGTATCTAAGGAGCAACCTAGGACGTACGGGGAGAAATAGAGGAGCACGTCGTCGCGGTGAAATCAACATCATTGGCGGAATCATCAACCAGACGAAGCGGAAGGTGAGTGTCGGGCCAGATAAACAGGAGGCTCGAGTAACCGAGTAGTCGGCGGCGCCAAAATCGCGGGGGGCCTTGAGGAAGTCGAAGTGCCATGGCAGCGCCCTCATCATGAAGCGGTAATAGCTAACTATACTATTCACCGTATTTTCATTGATCACTTTCGGTCAACATTATTATTTATACTTTATATCCAAATAAATCGGCGGAGTTGCTTTGACAACCCCTCTGGGTTCACGGCAATGAAGTTCTCAGTCCTGATAGGTCCGATCGGTATTTCGTTGGGGAAGAGCCTTCCCGGAAAAGGAGCCTCGAATGACGCTTGCCGTCACCGTGACGACTCTTCCTCGGCCTATGTTATCTGGGCGACCGAGCGTCGGTGAGTTCGGCGGCGTCTCCACCTACGAAAATTAAGTTCTGGTTGAAGATAAAGTTGGAAGTGCGAGGACCACGGCTCGGCGATGCAACGTCGAAATGGTCGGTGAAGCTAATTCATGCGAGAAGATGCCACGGATCGAGGTGAGCGCCATAGCAGAAAAACACCCTCTTTGGTTTATGAAGAGGAGGTGCGATCCACACAACCCGATCGGAGGCCACCACATTTATGTGCGGCCGGGAGCAAAGCGGAAAAGGAGGTGATCAAATGTCTCCGGAGAAATTCGGCGTCTTCGTTTGGTCACGATGAGGTTGCTAGGAATTTCCCCAAGTATAGCTGAATGATTATCCCGCGGGCTCGACCTTGAAGCAAAGAAGAGGACTTTAGCGAACAAAACATCATCCGGCAGAGGTTGAGAAGCTCGAGGCCGCCATATAAGGGAGGTCCAATTCGGTGGCTTGTAAATGCTCGCCGGCAACAAGTGGAGGGTTTGCATCGATTTCGGGATCTCAACAAAGCATGCCCAAAGGATTTCTACCTCTACCCGGTTAATCAAGTGGACTCCACCAAAATGTCATGGTAGACGCCATCGTCGCTACCATTAGGTGTCGTCACCGGGAGAAGTTCAAAGAAGGTCATTGTTACTGATACCGCTTACTATTATAATGTGACTTTGGATTGGACTGAGGGGAGCAACCTACCAGTGCTTGATGAACAAGGTATTCAAGAAGCAGATCGGACGCAATTTAGAAGTGTACATGGATGATATTCTCATCAAGTCTGTCCGAGCAGCTGATCTTTTTACGGACATGGAGGAGTGTAACACCCACGAAATTATAAGATAAGGATATGGATATCATTTTTCTTTTGAAGCATAGAAATAAAAAGAATAGAGAAAAAGGGAAAATAGAAACCAAAAATAGAATAAGAAGAGGTGAGGTCAAGGATTGAACCTTGAACCTCCCACAAATAATGGAGATAAATTGATGTATGATGACCACTAGAATAATGAGTAATATATGGTTAGGAAGGGATGAAAATTTAGTTAAAGATGAGAAGAAAATAAAAGGAAAACTAAGAAAAAGAGCAAGAGAAAACCAAGTTGCTTACCTTCTCTTCCTCTTGGTTAAGAAAAGAAGCAAGCAAAAGATGAATTGCCTACTTCCCTTCCTCTCACTATTTTCATGGGAATTAAAGGAGTGAGGGAAAAGAGGAGTTGAGGGAATGAATGAAGACATGTTTCATTTACATAGGAATAAATTGGATTGGGAGAAGAAAAAAAAACAAGAGATTAAATCTTTTTCTTCCTCCTTCCTTCTCCTTCTTCATTCTCACCGAAACCAAGAGCCCTTCCCTCTCCTTATTCCGAAAGCTAAGCTAAGTTCCTCTGCATGAAAACTAAATTTAGAGAAGAAGCCTTCAAGATCCATCCCTTCCAAGCAAGAGAAGCAAAAGGAGGTACAAGAAGAAGAAGCTCTCTTCTTCCTTGGCACTTAGGATACCTTTTTCCTTAAGAAAAACCACAAGCGAAAGGATGTAAGTTTCCCTCACCTGTGGTACAATAGCTTTTGTATTTTTTTTATGAGATTTGGTTGCCTAAAAACCTAGGATACCTTTATGAAATTTTCGGCCAAGACAAGACTAAAATAAGGACCTAAGAAATGTAAAGACCTAAATTTTGACATGCTCAATATGTTTCTTGTTACATATATTTTATGGTAGGGATTTATCTAATGTTCATATGCTAGAATGTTTGGTTAGAACTTAGAGTCATACCCCTAGACTCTCGGCCAAACATGAATAAAGGAAATAGGTAAGTTAAGACCCAAACCAAGCATGTTTCTTATTTTTGTTTATGATATATGTGCCTCATGATTGAGGAAGTTATGAACATGATATGCTCATGCCTATATGATGACTAAACTTCATTCCATGCTCATATGTATTCGGCCATGATAGGATTAGGGGCCTAGAAAAATTGTTAAACCTAAACCAATCATGCCATGATCCTCATTAAGAAAAGTTATGAAATTAATATGACATGCTCAAGTTGTTCCTTGAAATAATTGTCATGAAATTTGTTTAGGGTTCTCATGCTTTTATGACACTTGAACCCTAGCTTTAAGTCTTACATGTCTCGGCCACAACATGTTTAAGGGCCTAGGAAACTTAGAATCTAACCTAATTATGCTCATGTTGTTCCTTGAAATAATTTCTATGAAATTTATTTAGGGTTCTCATGCTTTTATGACACTTGAACCCTAGCTTTAAGTCTTACAAGTCTCGACCACAACATGTTTAAGGGCCTAGGAAACTTAGAATCTAACTTAATTATGCTCATGTTGTTCCTTGAAATAATTGCTATGAAATTTGTATAGGGTTCTCATGCTTTTATGACACTTGAACCCTAGATTCAAGCCTTACAAGTTTCGGCCACAACATGTTTAAGCGCCTAGGAAACTTAGAACCCAACCTAATTATGCTCATGATGTTCCTTATAATAATTGCTATGAAATTGGTTTAGGGTTTCCATGCTTTTATGACACTTAAAACCTAGTTCCAAGCCTTAAGGGTTTCGGCCACAACAAGTTTAAGGGCCTAGGAAACTTGGAACCTAACCTAATTATGCTCACGATGTTCCTTGTGATATTTGCTACCAAATTGGTTTAGGGATTCACATGATTAAATGATGATTTTAACCCAATGTAATGCTTGATAAGATTCGGCCATGATAAGTTTATAAGCTTAAGAAACCTAGAACCCTACCTAAACATGCTCATGATGTTTCCTTATGGTATATGATATGATATTGGTTTAGGGTTCACATGCTTGTATGGGTTTTTTTACCTAAATCCCAATCTATATGTTTCGGCCACTATATGATATTAGGGTTAGTAATCTAAATATGATTCCCATGGATCTCACTTGCAATGTTTCATGATGTGGTAAGAACTTGCTATGCTTCTATGTTTAATGATGTACACTTATGACCTATGTATGATGGTAATCCTTATGCTATGCTGTGTGTTATTATGATGAGCTGTGTGCCTAAATTATGCATGCTATTTATGATGGGCTGTGTGCCCAATTATGCAAGCTATTTATGATGAGCTATGTGCCCAAACTATGCATGTATTTATGATGTGCAGTGTGCCCAAATTTTACATGCCATTATGATGAGCTGTGTGCCCAAATTTTGTATGGTATGATATGATAAGAAATACGATGTGCATGAAATATTAAGAACCATGATATGTATGACATGCTACTTTACTTTATATGGCTTGTACCAAGGGTGGGCTCCATAAGCGCCCTGGGTTCGATGGACTAATAAACGGGCCTCGTTAGGGATGGGCTCCTAAGTGCCCCTAGGTCGATGGACTAAGAAACGGGCCTAGTATGTATGCCTTGTAGGGTTCAAGACTCGCTACCTTGGACCTACACAGGACGCGCGCATTTATGTATGTGGTACAACCCGGGGCCCTAATCATGTTATGATTATGTTTAAGTATGTTTGTAATAAGTTTTCAAAGGGCATGTTGCATATATTATTGCATGAATCATGTTTTTGAAAGTCATCTCGCATAACACTTTATGATTATGTTACGATATACCATGATGCTTATGATTATGACATGTTATGTTAGGATGAACTTTATGATTATGTTATGATATGCTATGATCATGATTATGTTATGCTAGGATGCACTTTATGATTATATCATGATATGCCATAATGCTTATGATTATGTTATGTTATGTTAGGATGAACTTTATGATTATGTTATGATATGCTATGATCATGATTATGTTATGCTATGATGCACTTTATGATTATATCATGATATGTCATAATGCTTATGATTATGTTATGTTATGCTAGGATGAACTTTATGATCATGTTATGATATGCTATGATTATGATTGTGTTATGCTAGGATGCATGTTATGATATGCCATGATACCTTACGATTAGGTTATGATATGATGCTTCTGTACATGATATGATGGGTTGTCTTTATGCTGTATGCCTTGGAGAGTTAGTTAAGTTATACGGTTTTTGTGAGTAGGAAAGGATCTTACTGAGCCTTGTGTGCTCACAGCTTACTTTCCTTGTACCACAGATAAGGGCAAAGAATGGATGTACTAAGGGAGCAGCAGGAGGGGGCAAGAAGGACGTGTGTAGTAGTGACTCGGCTAAAAAGAAAGACCTGCTTCTAGTTAATAAGAATTATGTTATGTCGTTCTTTTATGACTCCATGACATTTCATCATGCTCTTTAGTATTATGATTTAAATTTATGTTAAGCATGTTATGTGACTCATATGATAGATAGTTAGTGATGATGATTTGAAAAGTAAGGAAAAAGTTTTAAAGAAAAAAAATTATACTATAGATAAGACTTCCGCTGTTTTAAGAAGAAAAGATAAGTAACCCCCGTCAGCTTAAGCAGGAAGGGGCGGGGCGTTACAGTTTGGTATCACAGCGAGGTTTAGCCTTTTCACTACACACATGTCAAGCCTCCATCCTGCCGCTCCAAGTAAGAATCTATATGCTTAAATTAATTCTTTTATGATGCTTTAATATTATGCATGCTTACTTATTCTTTTTGATTATGATAAGTCACAGTTCTAGTTTAGGTATGCATGATGGTAGGATAGGAATGATAATAATCTTATGTCAAGCCTGGATAGGAATAACGATAATTTATTGTCATTAATGAAGATAAGCATGGCTAGGAGACGCACTACCCGAGCAGACGAGACAGCGAATCCACCAGATCTGACCCAAGTAGTCACCGACCTCCAACATCAGATCACGGAGCAACAACAGCTGATCACGACTTTAATGGGTCGACGAAATCCGCCACCGCCAAGAAATCGAATGGGCCCATCATCCCGTAGTTGCACCAAGACCGATAGCCCCTCCTAGTGGTCAGGAGACCTACTTGATGGCTAAGGTGAAGACGAGAACTTCGGTACTGCGAGCCATGGGACGCCAGCGGGCCTGGTTCAAGGGGAAAGCATAGTTGAATTCTTGGGTGGCGGATCGGAAAAGATCACATTACGCTAGGAGGCGAGGATGTGGTGGGAAAGAGTAAAGGCAAAGAGGCAGATTAATCTAATGGACTTCGAGACTGAGTTCTTGAAGAGTTCTTCCATATGCAAGTGACGACCGACATTACGACGAGTTCACCGAGTTTCACCAGGGTGACCTATCAGTGGATTCAACCGTTTGGCACGCCTATGTCAAGAGTTGGTTCGCAAGAGAAAGGGTCGGCGATGTCAAGATGCTTGACCCGAGATAGCACGAGCGTGGAATTAATAGACCCGGACTACAGGAATTGGTCATGGCTAATCACGAACATTATCGAGCGATGAGCGAGAATAAGAGTCGGGCCGAGACGAGACCTCGGTACCAAAACAAGCTGGAAAGGGACCTCTGCCGGAAAAAGGAAACAATGGGACAATGCTAAAAGTGGCTCGGTGAATAAGCAACCGAAATACCCCCAGTGCACTATTTACGGAAAGCTGGATTCCGGAGTATGCCACAAGGGTACAAGAAGATGCTATAATTGCGGAGGGGAAGGACATCTGGCCAGTGATTGCACTAACCGGTTTCAGACACCACCCCAGCAGAACAACCAGAACAAGAGTACCCCCTCATAAATACATCATATGCAAGCTACTATTGAAGGAACACCGATTAGCCAAGGGAGATTGGAAGCCCCGCCAACTACAACGAACGCCAGGGTTTTCTCGCTTACTAAAGAAGATGTGGTGAGCGCCTCTACTGTCGTTACAGGTCAGCTGCCTATTTTCAGTCAGTATGCATTAGTATTATTTGATACTGGGACGACACACTCGTTCGTCTCAGCACCATTTACGAAGAAATTAGACATGCCACCCCAAACACTAAATGGCACGTTCTTGACAACCCTACCGTCCGGGGAAGTTATGCCATTGGATCATATGCTGCGGGTCGTACCTATCCGAATCGCAGACAGGGAACTCTACTGCAATCTGATAGTACTTGACATACGGGATTATGACATTATACTGGGCATGGACTTCCTGAGCAAGTACGACGCCTCAATCGAGTGCCGTAAGAGAAAGGTAGTCTTCCGACCTGAAGCTGAACCGATGTTTGAATTTATTGGGGAATCTGGGAAAGAAACTGAAAGATTCTTATCAACTGTAAAGGCCCAGAGGATTTTAGACAAAGGGTGTACTGGATTTCTAGCGCACGTGGTTGATACAAGTCAAACCGGGGGACAGAAGCTAGAAGAGGTCAGGGTGGTATGCAACTATCCAGAAGTATTTCCTAATGAACTACTGGGTTTAGCCCCTGATAGGGAAATAGAATTTACCATTGAATTAGTTCCTGGTACTAAACCAATCTCTAAAGCACCTTATCGGATGGCGCCGACTGAGTTGAAGGAACTTCAAGAATAGCTACGGGAGTTACTCGACAAGGGACTTATTCGCCCTAGTCACTCTCCATGCGGAGCTCCGGTATTGTTTATACAAAAGAAGGATAGGTCTATGCGAATGTGTATAGACTATCGAGCGCTGAACAACGCGACGATCAAGAACAGATACCCTCTTCCACGGATCGACGATCTGTTCAACCAATTGAAGGGAGCAACTGTCTTCTTGAAGATTGACTTAAGGTCCGGCTATCATCAAGTGAAAGTGAAACAAGATGATATACCAAAGACAGCCTTTCGAACAAGATACGGACACTATGAGTTCATAGTTATGCCCTTCGGAGTAACAAATGCCCCAGCTGTGTTCATGGATTTGATGAATCAGGTATTTGTGGCATATCTCGATAAATGTGTGATCGTCTTCATTGACGATATTCTCATCTACTCAAGAACCCAGGAAGAACATGCCGAACATCTGAATATTGTATATGCAAAGTTCTCCAAATGCGAGTTCTGGCTAGACCGAGTAATATTCTTGGGTCATGTCATCTCCAAAGAGGGAGTCATGGTAGATCCAAGCAAGATTGAAGTCGTAAGTAACTGGAACAGGCCAAAGAATGCCAGCGAAATCAGAAGTTTTCTGGGATTAGCAGGCTACTACAGGAAGTTCGTAGAGGATTTCTCCAAAGTTGTAGCCCCTATGACGAATCTCACCAAGAAAAACAAAAAGTATGAATGGACGGATGACTGCGAGAAGAGTTTTACGGAACTGAAACGGAGATTGACCAGTGCTCTGATCCTTACTCTTCTGAAAAGTAACAAAGGCTTTGATATGTATAGCGATGCTTCCTTACTAGGACTTGGAGCTGTACTGATGCAAAACGACAAAGTCATCGCCTATGCCTCTAGACAACTCAAAGAGCATGAAAGAAATTACCCCATTCATGACTTAGAACTAGCAGCGGTGGTCTTCGCTCTAAAAACATGGAGGCATTACTTATATGGAGCCAGTGCAGGATTTATACAGACCACCAGAGTCTGAAATATTTCTTCACGCAGAAAGACCTAAATATGAGACAACGCAGATGGCTCGAGCTAGTCAAGGATTACGATTGCGAAATCTTTTATCATCCCGGGAAAGCGAACAAGGTGGCCGACGCACTCAGACGGAAGTCCGGTACCACCTGATATCGCTATTTTTAGTTCGACCACGAAATTATAAGATAAGGATATGGATATCATTTTTCTTTTGAATCATAGAAATAAAAAGAATAGAGAAAAGGAGAAAATAGAAACCAAAAATAGAATAAGAAGAGGTGAGGTCAAGGATTGAACCTTGAACCTCCCACAAATAATGAAGATAAATTGATGTATGATGACCACTAGAATAATGAGTAATATATGGATAGGAAGGGATGAAAATTTAGTTAAAGATGAGAAGAAAATAAAAGGAAAACAAAGCAAAAGAGCAAGAGAAAACCAAGTTGCTTACCTTCTCTTCCTCTTGGTTAAGAAAAGAAGCAAGCAAAAGATGAATTGCCTACTTCCCTTCCTCTCACTATTTTTCGTGGGAATTAAAGGAGTGAGGGAAAAGAGGAGTTGAGGGAATGAATGAAGACATGCTTCATTTACATAGGAATAAATTTGATTGGGAGAAGAAAAAAAAACAAGAGATTAAATCTTTTTCTTCCTCCTTCCTTCTCCTTCTTCATTCTCACCGAAACCAAGAGCCCTTCCCTCTCCTTATTCCGAAAGCTAAGCTAAGTTCCTCTCCAAGAAAAATAATTTAGAGAAGAAGCCTTCAAGATCCATCCCTTCCAAGCAAGAAAAGCAAAAGGAGGTACAAGAAGAAGAAGCTCTCTTCTTCCTTGGCACTTAGGATACCTTTTTCCTTAAGAAAAACCACAAGCGAAAGGATGTAAGTTTCCCTCACCTGTGGTACAATAGCTTTTGTATTTTTTTTATGAGATTTGGTTGCCTAAAAACCTAGGATACCTTTATGAAATTTTCGGCCAAGACAAGACTAAAAGAAGGACCTAAGAAATGTAAAGACCTAAATTTTGACATGCTCAATATGTTTCTTGTTACATATATTTTATGGTAGGGATTTATCTAATGTTCATATGCTAGAATGTTTGATTAGAACTTAGAGTCATACCCCTAGACTCTCAGCCAAACATGAATAAAGGAAATAGGTAAGTTAAGACCCAAACCAAGCATGTTTCTTATTTTTGTTTATGATATATGTGCCTCATGATTGAGGAAGTTATGAACATGATATGCTCATGCCTATATGATGATTAAACTTCATTCCATGCTCATATGCATTCGGCCATGATAGGATTAGGGGCCTAGAAAAATTGTTAAACCTAAACCAATCATGCCATGATCCTCATTAAGACATGTTATGAAATTAATATGACATGCTCATGTTGTTCCTTGAAATAATTGTCATGAAATTTGTTTAGGGTTCTCATGGTTTTATGACACTTGAACCCTAGCTTTAAGTCTTACATGTCTCGGCCACAACATGTTTAAGGGCCTAGGAAACTTAGAATCTAACCTAATTTGCTCATGTTGTTCCTTGAAATAATTGCTATGAAATTTGTTTAGGGTTCTCATGCTTTTATGACACTTGAACCCTAGCTTTAAGTCTTACAAGTCTCGGCCCCAACATGTTTAAGGGCCTAGGAAACTTAGAATCTAACCTAATTATGCTCATGTTGTTCCTTGAAATAATTGCTATGAAATTTGTTTAGGGTTCTCATGCTTTTATGACACTTGAACCCTAGATTCAAGCCTTACAAGTTTCGACCACAACATGTTTAAGGGCCTAGGAAACTTAGAACCCAACCTTATTATGCTCATGATGTTCCTTATAATAATTGCTATGAAATTGGTTTAGGGTTTCCATGCTTTTATGACACTTAAAACCTAGTTCCAAGCCTTAAGGGTTTCGGCCACAACAAGTTTAAGGGCCTAGGAAACTTGGAACCTAACCTAATTATGCTTATGATGTTCCTTGTGATATTTGCTACGAAATTGGTTTAGGGATTCACATGATTGAATGATGATTTTAACCCAATGTAATGCTTGATAAGATTCTGCCATTATAAGTTTATAAGCTTAAGAAACCTAGAATCCTACCTAAACATGCTCATGATGTTTCCTTATGGTATATGATATGATATTGGTTTAGGGTTCACAAGCTTGTATGTGTTTTATTTACCTAAATCCCAATCTATATGTTTCGGCCACTATATGACATTAGGGTTAGTAATCTAAATATGATTCCCATGGATCTAACATGCAATGTTTCATGATGTGATAAGAACTTGCTATGCTTCTATGTTTAATGATGTACACTTATGACCTATGTATGATGGTAATCCTTATGCTATGCTGTGTGTTATTATGATGAGCTGTGTGCCCAAATTATGTATGCTATTTATGATGAGCTATGTGCCCAATTATGCATGCTATTTATGATGAGCTGTGTGCCCAAACTATGCATGTATTTATGATGTGCTGTGTGCCCAAATTTTACATGCCATTATGATGAGCTGTGTGTCCAAATTCTGTATGGTATGATATGATAAGAAATACGATGTGCATGAAATATTAAGAACCATGATATGTATGACATGCTACTTTACTTTATATGGCTTGTACCAAGGGTGGGCTCCATAAGCGCCCTGGATTCGATGGACTAATAAATGGGCCTCATTAGGGATGGGCTCCTAAGTGCCCCTAGGTCGATGGACTAAGAAACGGGCCTAGTATGTATGCCTTGTAGGGTTCAAGACTTGCTACCTTGGACCTACACAGGACGCGCGCATTTATGTATGTGGTACAACCCGGGGCCCTAATCATGTTATGATTATGTTTAAGTATGTTTGTAATAAGTTTTCAAAGGGCATGTTGCATATATTATTGCATGAATCATGTTTTTGAAAGTCATCTCGCATAACACTTTATGATTATGTTACGATATACCATGATGCTTATGATTATGACATGTTATGTTAGGATGAACTTTATGATTATGTTATGATATGCTGTGATCATGATTATGTTATGCTAGGATGCACTTTATGAGTATATCATGATATGCCATAATGCTTATGATTATGTTATGTTATGTTAGGATGAACTTTATGATTATGTTATGATATGCTATGATCATGATTATGTTATGCTAGGATGCACTTTATGGTTATATCATGATATGCCATAATGCTTATGATTATGTGATGTTATGCTAGGATGAACTTTTTGATCATGTTATGATATGCTATGATTATGATTATGTTATGCTAGGATGCATGTTATGATATGCCATGATACCTTACGATTAGGTTATGATATGATGCTTCTATACATGATATGATGGGTTGTCTTTATGCTGTATGCCTTGGAGAGTTAGTTATGTTATACGGTTGTTGTGAGTAGAAAAGGATCTTACTGAGCCTTGTGTGCTCACAGCTTACTTTCCTTGTACCACAGATAAGGGAAAATAATGGATGTACTAAGGGAGCAGCAGGAGGGGGCAAGAAGGACGTGTGTAGTAGTGACTCGGCTAAAAAGAAAGACCTGCTTCTAGTTAATAAGAATTATGTTATGTCGTTCTTTTATGACTCCATGACATTTCATCATGCTCTTTAGTATTATGATTTAAATTTATGTTAAGCATGTTATGTGACTCATATGATAGATAGTTAGTGATGATGATTTGAAAAGTAAGGAAAAAGTTTTAAAGAAAAAAAATTATACTATAGATAAGACTTCCGCTGTTTTAAGAAGAAAAGATATGTAACCTCCGTCAGGTTAAGCAGGAAGGGGCGGAGCGTTACAAGGAGACCTTCCAAACGCTGAGGAAGTATGGAGTCAAGCTGAACCCTCAGAAATGTTTGTTCGGAGCAAAAGGCGGGCGTTTCTTGGGCTATATAGTGACCGAACGGGGCATAGAGGCAAATCCCAGCATGGTAAAAGCGTTGCAAGAAATGCCGCCCCCAAGGAATCTGAGGGAAGTTCAGCGCCTGACCGGGCGGATAACTGCATTGTCAAGATTTATCTCTAAGACTGCCGACCTAAGTCTCCCTTTTTTCAAGATCCTACGCAAAGCTACTAAGTTTCATTGGGATGAGGAATGCGATCTGGCGTTTGAGGAGCTGAATACATACATGAACTCCTTGCCCGTGCTAGCCAAGCCAACTGTAGGTGAGCCGCTCTGTATTTATTTATCTTCAATCGAGCGGACAGTAGGCTCGACATTAGTGAGGGCGAGCGGTGAAGAACAACCCGTGTACTTCTTGAGACACATTCTAAAAGATGCTGAATATCGCTACACTGGGCTCGAGAAGCTGTCTTTTGCTTTTGTCCTCACCGCTTAGAGACTTCGTCCTTATTTCCTAGCACATACAATCATCGTCCGGACAAATAGCCCATTGGGAAGAATGCTGTTGAATCCAGAAGCGTCCGGATGGCTCATCAAATGGACAACGGAGTTAAGTGAATTTAACATTCAATATCAACCCCGTTCGGTGATAAAGGCGCAGTCCTTGGCAGATTTTGTTACCGAAGTGCAAAATCCCGAGCCCGAAGCTATGTGGAAAATATTTGTGGATGGATCGTCCGCTCGGCTCGGGAGCATGATTGGTGTGCTATTACTCTCTCTCCCGAAGGAGAACGGATGCACCTATTCGTCCGGCTAGACAACAAAGCCACAAATAATGAAGCGGAGTATGAGGCCCTCATAGCCGGCTTGCAGGCAGCCCGGCATGTAGGAGCCGGTCGGGTGACACTCCATTCCGACTCTCAGCTGGCCGCCCAGCAGCTCTCGGACACCTTTGAGATTAACAATGCTCGGCTCAAGCTCTACGCTGAGGCCTTCAAAAAGCTCAAGACCCACTTCAGAGAAGTCATTATCCAGAAGATACCCTGAGCAGAGAACCAGGCGGCAGATGAGTTAGCCAAGCTCGCGAGTTCGATATCACCGGTCGTCGCCCAGCAGCCAATTGAGCAAGTATCCTTGGTGGCGCACATTGACCGGATGGAGGGCCTCGTATTCTTGAGCGATTGGAGGACAGCCATCATAGAGTTTCTGCACTCAGGTGCGACACCGTCCGATCGTGAGGAAGCCCAGCTATTGAGGAGGAGAGCCGGTCGGTTCACACTTGTTGGAGACCAACTCTACAAGAAGGCTTTCTCCCGCCCACTATTGAAGTGTGTGAGCTTGGAGGACGCGGAGTACATCCTCCAGGATGTGAACCAAGGATCGTGCGGAGGACATCCGGGCGGGCGATCGCTGGCTAGGAAGATCCTGCTAGCTGGGTACTTTTGGCCAACCCTACAAGCAGACGCCGCTCGGACCGTCGCGACGTGCCTCTCCTGCCAGAAGTACCACAACGTCTCCCACCAACCGGCGGAGGAGATGAAAGCATCTACAGTGTCCTGCCCGTTCGATCAGTGGGGAATGGATATCGTAGGTCCGTTCCCTATGGCGACCGGTCAGCAGAAGTTTCTTCTAGTGGCGGTCGACTACTTTTACAAATGGGTGGAGGCCGAGCCACTGGCCAAGATCACCGAGCAGATGGTCAAAAGGTTTATCTGGTAGCATATAATCTGTCGGTTCGGCATTCCTCGCCGGCTCATATCTGATAACGGGCGACAGTTCGTCGGGAAGCAGCTTGAAGAATGGTGCAAAAGTTATGGCATCGAACAAAACTTTACTTCTGTGGCGTATCCCCAGAGCAATGGTCAAGCTGAAGTAGCCAATCAGGAGATTCTTCGCATTCTTCAGGTTCGGCTCGACCATATGGGTGGAAGCTGGGTGGACGAACTGCCGGGCGTCCTATGGGCTATCTGCACGACCCCAAAGGAGGGAACGGGCGTCACGCCATTCCATTTAGTGTACGGCGGCGAAGCAGTTATTCCAGTTGAAGTTGGCGTAGAGTCCGTCCGAGTCCAGAACTATGATGATGACAATGCCGAGCAGAGGAAGATGGAGTTGGACTTGATCGATGAAGATCGAGCCAAGGCGTCCGTCCGGCTGATGGCATACCGGTAGAGAATGAAGCAGAACTACAATCGGCGCGTGGTCCATAGAGCATTCTAGGTCGGCGACCTAGTGTGGAAGAAAGTAAAGCTGGTCGGGGACGTTGGCAAGCTGGAGGCTCCTTGGGCGGGCCCCTTCAAAGCCATCGAAAAGCTCCGCTCGGGTGCCTATTATCTGGAGGATGAAGACAGACGGCAACTGGATCGACCATGGAGCGCGAACCACCTCCAGCCTTACCAGGCGGGGTAAAAGGTGCGCTAATGTAATGTATGTTGTATTCTTTCCGTTCGGCTGTATACTTGAAATGCAGGAGTAAAAAATTGAAAAATTAACGCAAGTATAGGGTATCGTCAGCCGAATCGGAAGACTGTTGAGCTCCGACGTTAAATATCGAGAGTCGAACCGGCGACTATAAACCCTCCGGCCGGAAGACCATCGAGCTCCGATGTTAAATATCGAGAGTCGAACCGGCGACTATAAACCCTCCGGCCGGAATACCGTCGAGCTCCGACGTTAAATATCGAGAGTCGAACCGAAGACTATAAACCCTCCGGCCGGAATACCGTCGAGCTCCGACGTTAAATATCGAGAGTCGAACCGGCGACTATAAACCCTCCGGCCGGAATACCGTCGAGCTCCGACGTTAAATATCGAGAGTTGAACCGGCGACTATAAACCCTCCGGCCGGAATACCGTCGAGCTCCGACGTTAAATATCGAGAGTCGAACCGGCGACTATAAACCCTCCGGCCGGAAGACCGTCGAGCTCCGACGTTAAATATCGAGAGTCGAACCGGCGACTATAAACCCTCCGGCCGGAATACCGTCGAGCTCCGACGTTAAATATCGAGAGTCGAACCGGTGACTATAAACCCTCCGGCCGGAAGACCGTCAAGCTCCGACGTTAAATATCGAGAGTCGAACCGGCGACTATAAACCCTCCGACCGGAAGACCGTCAAGCTCCGATGTTAAATATCGAGAGTCGAACCATTGACTATAAACCCTCCGGCCGGAATACCGTCGAGCTCCGACGTTAAATATCGA
This sequence comes from Zingiber officinale, assembly GCF_018446385.1. Taxonomy (NCBI): domain Eukaryota; kingdom Viridiplantae; phylum Streptophyta; class Magnoliopsida; order Zingiberales; family Zingiberaceae; genus Zingiber; species Zingiber officinale. Next base: position 48,495,272 of record NC_056007.1, on the reverse strand, counting down.
GAGTCGAACCGGCGATTATAAACCCTCCGGCCTGAAGACCGTCGAGCTCCGACGTTAAATATCGAGAGTCGAACCGGCGATAATAAACCCTCCGGCCGGAAGACTGTTGAGCTCCGATGTTAAATATCGAGAGTCGGACCGGCGACTATAAATCCCCCGGCCAGAACGAAAGACGCTTGAAGATAAGCGACATGGGAACGTAGGCCACCTACGCCCGCTCGGGAGGCCTAGTGTAACGCCCGCCCTCCCTGCTAACAACAAGGGACGGGGCTACGATACTCTACGTACGTATTACAGCGGAAGACTTAAAATTATTTTTCTTAACTTAATTAAAACCGAACTACACTAACATGGTTTCATAACATGGTAGCAAAATAAATAAAAACTTAACATCAAGTCACCAATATTGTATTACATTTCACAAAACCAAAGCATAGTTCTTAAAGGTTTTAAAGTAGGTTCTTAATTAGTTGCCTAGCCACCGCCACACACACCTTCGTTACCCCTCCTGCTGCTCCTTTAACTCATCCAACTTTTTCCTTTATCTATGGCACAAGGAAAGTAAGCTATGAGCACTCATGGCTCAGTAAGTTCCTTTCCTACTCACTAAAACCAACAATCAACACATAATCAAATAATGTCTCAACTTAACATGATCTCAACTAGTCATGGCATAACATATCATACTCTTTAAGCTTATCATGCAACATAACTAACATTGTAACTAGTCATGGCATATCATCTCTTAAAGCATAGCATGAAACATAACATAATCATATCATGGCATATCATCTCTTAAAACATAGCATGAAATATAACATAATTATATCATGGCATATCATCTCTTAAAACATAGCATGAAGCATAACATAATCATATCATGGCATATCATCTCTTAAAACATAGCATGAAATATAACATAATTATATCATGGCATATCATCTCTTAAAACATAGCATGAAGCATAACATAATCATATCATGGCATATCATCTCTTAAAACATAGCATGAAACATAACATAATCATATCATGGCATATCTTAAATCATAACCTCAACACAACATAATCATAGATCATATGCATCATGATTTTAAAAACATGTATCCGAAAAACATGTGTATGTCTCATGATCTTTTAAAACCATTTTCTTCTTACATACATATATACTTGAACATAATTTCAACATATTTAGGGCCCCGGCTTGTACCATACATACATAACATAGATGCGCGCGTCCTAAGTATATCCAAGGTAGCAAGTCTTGAATCATACTAGGAACTAGGTCAAGATCACAAAGCATGGCCTAGGGGCGTACTTGAAGAGTCCATCCCTTATTAGCCTAGATCACAAAGCAAGGCTTAGCCCAGATCACAAAGCAAGGCTTAGGGGTGTACTAAGGAGCCCATCCCTTATTAGCCTAGATCACAAAGCAAGGCTTAGCCTAGATCACAAAGCAAGGCCTATAGACTGATTAGGAGTCCACCCTTGGTACAAGCCTTACAAAGTAAAGTAGCATGTATAAAAATGCATCATTTAGTCACATAGCATAGCATAAAAGTATGCATCACTTAGGCATACATTATGTCATAAAAGTATGCATCACTTAGGCATACGTCATATCATAAAAATTATGCATCACTTAGGCATACATCATGTCTTAAGAAAGTATGCATCACTTAGGCATACATCATATCATAAAAGTATGCATCACTTAGGCATACATCATGTCTTAAGAAAGTATGCATCACTTAGGCATACATCATATCATAGAAAGTATGCATCACTTAAACATGTAGTATATCATTAAAGCATGCATATTTCTATCCACATAGCATATCATAAAAACATTCATATTCTAAGCACATAGCATATCATTAAAGCATGCATATTTCTACTCACATAGCATATCATAAAAGTATGCATATTCTAAGCACATAGCATATCATTAAAGCATGCATATTTCTAAGCACATAATATATCATTAAAACATGCATATTTCTAAGCACATAACATATCATTAAAATATGCATATCTCTATCCACATACCATATCATAAAAAGGTATAAATCACAAGCATACATGGTTAAGCATACGGGAGTATCATGTGATTATACTATCATAAGAAACATGGTAACATAGTTAACTTGGGTTCTAAGCTTCCTAAACCCTTGGGTTCCTATCATGGCCGAACCCCCTTAGGTCTCAATTTAGGTAAAAAAAACAACCTCCAAGCATGTGAAACCTAAATCATCATCATATAAATTTCATATGAAGCATTATAAGCATGATTAACTTGGTTTCTAAGTTCTCCAAGTCCTTAAACTCATGTGGCCAAACCCTATCAGTATATAAACAAGGTCCCAAATGTCATGAAAGCATGGAAACCTTAAACCATATTTATAGCATTTTTTTCTCAAATAGCATAGTAAGCATATTGAGTTAGTTCTTAAGTCCTTCAAGCCCTTATCGTATATCTTGGTCAAACTTTTAACAAGTGTTCATTTGGGCTAAAAACAAACATACAAGCATGTGAACTTGAACTAACATCATGTATAAATTTATAACAAGACATCATACAATAGGTATGGCCGAAACTTACCCTAGCCTCATTTAGGTCACTAAACAACATATAGTATGAGAACTTTGGTTTTCTACTTATCATATTTCATGTAGAGTGACATAAGCATATTTAATTCTTGTTCTAGTGTTTCTAGGGCATCTATTCCTTCATGGCCGAAACACACAATGATCCATTTAGGTCATGGAAAAATTATACAAATATGTGACACACTCAACACCTTATCATATTTTCATAAGAAGTACTTTTAACACATTTGGTTTCATTTCTAAGGCCTCTAGATCTTTTAAACCCTACTTGGCCGAAACTCATAGAATATAAACTTGCTTCAAATAGCCTAAAAGCATAAGAAATCATTCAAGTTTCATAGCATGTATAAAGACAAGCATAATAAACATACATGTGAATTGTGTCTTAGGCTTCCTAGGTTTCTTTCCCTTTTTCTTTTATTTTTCCTCATGGCCGAAACCTACCAATCTTTAAACTAGGTTTTAAGTGGCCTAAAGCATGGAAAACCTAAGTAAGTTTCATGGCAAAAATTACTAAGAACATCATATACAAAGTTGGTTCATAAACAAGCTAGGACCCTTGTGATCTTACATGTCATATATCATGTAACTAATTTTCTATACTCAATTTAAACATACGAGCATTAAAAAATTTTCATATCATAATATCACAGAGGTCTTAAGCATATTAGAATTTTGTTTAAGTTTTTCTAAACTATCCATCTTATCATGGCCGAAAATCTCAAATAAGAGTTCATGAATTTCTAGCAATGTACAACATGCAATTCTTTAAGAGAACTCTATATTCTATCATACAAACATGGTTATTTAAATTTAAAGGTCTTCCTAACCCTAATCCCTTTTCTTGTCCGAACCATATAAATGGATTTCTTTGGTTTCAAGTAACTTTCAAGCAAGAAAACCAATAAAAACCCTTAGTAGTTCATGGGAGAAATTTTGTACTAGTTTAGTAAAACAATATTTTTCCCTAACCTCCTTAACATATTTTTGGCTGAAATTCTAGGGTTAGGTACTCCTCTGATCAAGCATCATTTAAGTATAAAAACATGAAGAAAATCCTTCCTACATAGCATAGAAAGAATATCATGAAATAAGGACTTGTTTAAATCATCCTAGATTTGAAAACCCTTTCTTTAGCCGAATTTTCTTAAATTCTTTCCTAGGTTTTCTAATCCTTATAGAATCCGAAAATCACATAAAAGCCTTGTACCACAGGTGAGGGGAAGCTTATATCCTTTTCGCTTGTGGATCTAAGGTATGGTGAAGAAGAAGTAGCCTCTTCTTCTAGTTCCTTTCCTTTGATTCCTTTGATAAGTCCTCCTTGTATCTTAAGCTTTCTTAGGGAAAAACTTGGCTTTGGGACTGAAGATGGAGGAGAGGGGACTGTGGTGTTCTTGGTGAGGGAGAGGATGAATGAGAGAAAATGAGAGAAAAATAATTTTCTCTTTTCTTGCTCTCTTTTATGTTAAGGGGGAAGAGGTAGCAAACTTAGTTTTTGCTTTCCTTCTCCCTTAGCCTTTTTTTCTATTTTATTTTTATTTTTATTTATTTATTTATCCTCATCATTCATGGTGAAATAATGGGGAATGAATCCCTTTAATTCCTCTTTAAATTTTCGGCAAAATCAAAGAGGAAGAGGGAGAGAAAGGGAGGAAGGCAAGTTGCCTTTCTCTTGCTCTTTTCTTATTTTCTTTTGGCTAGCTTTTACTCTTACCTTTATCATGAGTTTCCCTTCTTTTCTATCAATATCTTCTCTCTATCCCAATTGGTTTCTACTAATTAATTCTATGAATTATAATATAAGAGGTTCAAGGTTCAATCCTTGACCTTCACTTCTTTTTATTTCATTTTATTTCTTTTTGCTTCAACTCACTTCCTATTATTTTTCTAAGGCAAAATCCTACTTTCATATCATGAGAAGAGGGCTCATGATCCACACCAGCGTTCCCCGTTCCTCTTCTTCCTTCTCACCACCGGCCGGCGGCGTCTCTTCTCTTTCCTTGCCGCCAGCCGGATCTCCATAGCACACTTCTTCTTCTTGATTTCCAGCGGCGATGATAGCAAGCACACTTGGCGGGGGCAGTGAGCGACGGCGATGATTCCGATCATCTTCACCTCACCGGAGTGGTTCTCCGGTGTGATCTCCACTGTCCGGCTACTTTCTGGCAGCTCCGCTTCTTGGGGTTCAGGCGGTGGAGCAAGGAGGAGCGGCGGCGGTTCATTCCGGCAGCCCATCACAGTCCAGCCATTTCCATCGGAGGGTTCTTCGTGGGAAGATTGCATTCATCTTCGTTGTCGCAGCTAGCAGCAACTAGCAGAGTGAGCTACTATCCACCGGTTTTGTGGGTTCCGAGCCGGGCCTTTCGTGTGACGACGAAGGGTAGTCTTTGGTATCGGAAGTGGATGTGTGGATTGTGGTTGGGATTCTTAGCTTCTTTTATGTTCATGTTGATTGTTAATTTGTGATGAATTGTAGTTATTAATTCTCCATGCTTAAATTGCACACATTTTGCTTAGTTTAATTCATGTTCATCAAGTGTTTGTTAAAATGTTTCTTCCATTAGTTAGGTTTTAATCTTGCATTCTCTTGAGTTTAGATAGTTGCAATGTTTTGTTAGTTTCCTTCTTTGTATCTCTTATGTTTACGCCTTTTACTTGAATTCAATTAGGTTAAGTTAGATTAGATTCCATTACGTGCCTTGTCTTTCATTTATTAGATTAAGTTTCATTTAATGCATTGTCATTTCATTCCGTAGGTTAATTGTGTTGATAGTTAAACCATAGCATAGAGTGACAATGCGTTGTGGATTAATTGTTGGCACTTAGTTAGATTTCATTCCAGCATTAGATTAGTTTCCTACTTGTTGTGCTTTTAATTTGTTAGATTTAGAATTAAAATCTAAAACCCCAATTCCATATTAAAAACCCCAAAAATAGAAATAAAATATGATCCTAAGTTTACTATCCTATCCTTGCTTTCGTTGGCGGATGACCCGAGTCATTCCTATGCTACATTAGCATAGGAGGGGTTTGGTACTTCATTGTTTGATGCCCAATTCACAACAAAATTCGGTCTTAATCAGTGTTAATAATGACCTTCTGATCTTTAGGACTATAAAATAAATCATCTTTCATTCCTTTAGGATAACCCACAAACAAGCGAACTTCTGTACGTGATTCCAACTTATTAGCGTATCCCGTTAGCACATGTGATGGATGTAACACCCGTAAATTTCCTTTCTTCCAAAAAAAAGAGCCAAAAAGGAATAGAAGAAGAGAAAAGAAATAAAAATATATTCATAAATGGCCCGGGCTAGGATTTGAACTCGAGACCTCTTAGTTGAGATTGGTTTAAGTAGCCATTAGGTGGTGGTAAAGCATCAGATGAGCAATATGAAACAATTCATTATATGTGGATTATATGTGAAAAGATACTTCAACTTCCACTTAGTATAAAAGGGCTTGGATGAGATCAAAACCAAATCTTCCTCTTCCATTCCTCTCTAGCTGAATCCTCTCTTGTTCCCTTTGTGGTTTCGGCCAAGATCAAGAAACCTAGGTATAAGCTTCTAAGTTCTTCAAGTGGAGGATCTAAGAGGAGAGTTTTTGCAAAGATTGGTACGTTGGTGAAGGACGACTCGGAGATTAAGGCATACGAGGAAGGATTTTGTCTTCCCTATACCTTATAATAGTAAGATCTAGCGAAAGAATATAAGTACAACTCACCTGCAGTATAAGATGTTTCGATTATGTATGCGGTGTTATGGTTTTTATGCCTGAAGATACATGTTGGGTTATGTTAATGCATGGTAAGGAAGATGTGTTATGGTTGTATGATGTCCTCCTAAGTTTTTGGGATTAAGAGCATGTTAGAGTACCTTGAATCTCTTCCCATTTAGTTTGGGGGCTAAGAAGCATAATCAAGTACTCTAAAGTGCTTCCCTATAAGTAAGGGGGAACTAAGCGCACATAAGGTTTTTGTTTAAATGGCAAGCAAGTGCAAGTACAAGAAATCAATAGTTAAAAGAAAGTATTGTACTTTAGAAAGGCATGTACTGGACACAAGGTTCACGGGTGGACTCCTAGATCACCCCTAGGCTCCTAGACCGCCTACTAGTACATTAATGGGTTCGGGATTAGCTACCTAGGATTTTATTAAGGATGCGCGCCAAATGGTATAATGTCGGGCCCAAAGAAAGTTGTATACTATTTTCACTAGTTATGTAACATAAAGATTTCAAAATTCATTGGTTGTCTTAGTGGAAGCTTCCTAAGTTCAAGAACTTGAGTTAAAAAGGCAGCATTGATGAACTCTATAATAAGCAAAGATTCCTGTTTTCTTTATATTACTAGCATGGTTTGAGTTGATGTTTTGCATGATCCATCTATTTAAAAATGCTTGCCGTGTATCTAATTCTGATTTATGTGTTTTAGCGTGAATTATGGTCAAGTGTAAGTTTTGTGCTTTCTGCAATCAGTTTTTAAAAAGAAAACATGTTCTCGTTAAATGCATTGTGTTGTGAGTAGATGGTACTTACTAAGCATTCGCTTATAGATTTACATTTCCTTATACTGCAGATAAAGGGAAAGGAAAGCTCGAGTAGGAGGAGGCAGCAGGAGCAGTGTTTTGTGTGTGTGTGCAACGGAACAACAGAAGAAGATCTTGGAATTTGCTATGTTAAACCTTGGTGCTAATATATTTCTTATTTTCACTCCACCTGAAACACTAGTAATGGTTATTATGATGAATTTACCATTTGGTAGTAATTGGTGTGTCAAAGACTCCTCCTCAAGTAATGGGTTAGAATGGTAAGCCAAGGATGAGTACTTAGGGGAGAAAAACCTCTCTTATGGAGCAAGGGGTGACCTCCGCACGGCCCGTGTCACAGTCGTCCGGACTCACACGGTCCCCTACCCCTTGCTCTCGGCCAAGGTGACACGGCCGTGTGGATTCACACGGTCATGCAGCTCTTCTTCTCAGCCCAAGGTGACACGGTCGTGTGGATTCACACGGCCGTGCACCCCTTCCTGTCTGTTAAGGTGACACGGTCGTGTGGATTCACACGGCCGAGCACCTATTCTTCTCGACCCAAGGTGACACGGCCGTGTGGATTCACACGGCCATGCACCCCTTCCTCTCTGTCAAGGTGACACGTGTTATGATTCCGCAACTGCACGGATTCGTCATCAGTAATATATAAGATTATCGAACCACAGGGACTGTTGATTAAGCACTAAAGATGTCGCAAAGTAAGTTATCTAGACCGTCGAAAGTTGGCTTTGGCGCTTGCAAACTAACAAGAGTGATTGAAGAGAGAAAGAGAAGGAGAAGAGAATAAATCTTGGAGGGAATTGAGCTTTGGGAAATGGATTCTAGGATTTCGGTTTCATTGTGGTGAAACCTGATGCATCATGTTCTATCTTTTACTCATCGTCAATCAACATACTTTCATCGGAAGTTAAAGCTACTATCCTTAAGTACTAATCAGAGAAGATCCTTGTGAAATCCTGTAACGGTTAACCCCTATCACTAGGGTACCTCGATAGATCACAAGAATATAAATCTAATAAGTAACATTAGGGACAGAGATAGGGGTTTAGTTTGGTCTCTTATTTCCTTGTGGAGAAGTTGCCTCTCCTTTCAAGAGAATATCCTAGATGTCCGTTAACGGGTTGCCTCTTCTTTCTAGGAAAAGCTTCACAACCAAGGATTTCTTCTTTTAGAGAATTAAGCGAGAGGATGTGAGTATCCCCTCACTGCAGTACAAGTAGTTATCGAATGTTTGTATGTAAATGTTATTTGAAACTGTAAAGATTTTCTTGCATGTTTCGGCCAAGATAAAGACTTGTGGTCACTTAGGGTTAGCAAGTTTACAAGTTATGCTTGATGTTGTAACCAAAAAGTCTAGAATCTCACCTTGGAAGTTTCGGCCAAGATAGAAAATGGGGTCTAGGGCAAAGCTTTGAAAGGGAAACATGTTGGTTATGCTCCATCATGATGTATGATCTCTTATATGTTAATAGCTTAGGTTTTTCATGCTCCATGTTGTATAAAAATATGAGAACCCTAACTTAATGTTCTCGACCAAGATTCATTATAGAGTCTAGGGCATAGTTTTGAAAAGGAAACATGTTTATTTATGCTCCTTCATGATGAAAGATCTCTTATATGTGATAGCTTAGGTTCATGCTCCATGTTGTATAAAAAAAAGGTAACACCCAAATTTCCTCAATTAGAATCCTAAAAGTAATTTAAAAATATTTAAAAATGCTATAGAAATATTCTAGAGATTTTTAGAAATTTTTAGAGTATTTTTCTGTAATTTTTGGAGTTCGTTTGGTATTTTTACCAAGAGGAAGAAGTTTAAAAAAAAAGTGTTGAAACCGGGTTTTGAACCCAAGACATTGGACCCGAACCAGGTTTAACCAAACTCAGCCAACCAACCGGTCTGCGAGAGTTTTGTTAATCAACTATGGAGTGAAATATATTTAAGCTATAGTTGGAACATTTAAAATAAATTGGAGAAAAAGGGACGCGGCTGAGAATCGAAGCCCAGACCTGTGGCCTCGAGCAAAACCCAACGAACCAACTGCGCCAGCGGACTTTGTTAATTTAGAAAGGAGCAAGATATATTTAAGTGATAGTTATTAACAGAATACTGGGTTATTAAAAGGAGAACTTAGGTTTTCCCTTTTGGCCCGAGAACCCCTAATTCCTCTCTTCTCTCTAACGCGTGCGCGGCGTCAGCGATTTCTCTCGGGCAGAAATGAAACCAAAGCTAGGTTTCATCTCCGGCGGCCGGTCAAGGACCAAATCCGAGGGTCTTTCACATCGTCGTGATCATCTTGTCAAGGAGAACGCTGAGATCGTGGGCTCGTCCGAACCCTAAAAGGGATTTTTGTCGGCTGCGTGTTCAAGAACAGCAAGGTAAGTTGCTACTCACCTGCAGTAGGATAGCTCCGAGGTTTTATTCCTTGTTCTTTTCTTTTTTCCGAAGCTTTGCATGAATTTTCTTGTGGTTTCAATTTTTGGATCTTTTTGTGTTCATGATTTCCGAAGCTTCCTGCTGTGTTGATTCTTGAAGCTTGCCGCTAGGGATTTTAATTCCTGTTTGTTGATTCTTTCTTTGGATTGCAAAGGAGGAAAGTGGTTAGATTAAGCATGTAGTTTTGTGTTGAATTATTGACCTTAAATAAACTGGCAGATTTACATGCTTACTAGCCTGAACAGATTTTAGTTTGTTATCATGTCTAGCAAGCACGAACAGATTTAGTTGCCGTGCACCACAAAGAAAAAGAAAAGAAAATAATTAAATGGTATAGATGAAGCCCTTGTAATTAGCATTGCAATTACATTCCAGTTACTTGAGTATGAGATTCGGATAGTGAGGTTAAGCGATAGAAGAGGATTGTTAGTTGGAATGTTATGAGGTTGATGAGTTTTATTAAACTGCGATCTGAGGATTCGAGTTGTATTGTTCATGTTGGAAAGTCATAATTGTTTAAGTAGTTGTGCTCTAAGAAAGGCTAAGTTGAAGTATTGTTGGGAATTAGTCCTTTTCCTTGCTTTCAGAACATGCTGTAGCAGATTTATTTCCTCCAGGCATGATCAGCTTGTAATTGATGAGCAGTGCAGCCTTAATGTACATGATTGGCTTGTAATTGGTCTTGTAGTTTTTTTTTCTTATAGTTTTGGTAGTAGATCTATAGGGTGAAGTGTGAATTCATCTAAGGCTCCTGCACATTTTGATTATTTCAGAATTTCCTTTCTCTATGGACAGGTTAGTGGATTTCCAAAGTTGATATCGTTTGTTAAGTAAGTTAAGATTGATAAGATACTTTATGGATATAATTTAACCAAGTAAATCAAGGATGATCAGACTTGACATGAACAGTTAGTTTATGAATAATTAGGTTTAGCATGGATGCAGTTAGAGGCGTGTTATTACAAGAACAGTCCATAGATCATGAGCTTAAGCTTTACATAGTTTCTATACATGTATTATGAGCATGCAGCTTTGTCCTAGTTAGTAGTATGCAGATTTGATTAAGCTTAGTATGCAGATTTTAGATAAACTTAATAAAATAGATTTTTATTAAGCTTAATATGCATAATTTTATTCGGCTTTCAAGTGCAGAAGTTAGTTAGTATAGTGAGCAGATTAGATAAGCTTAGTATGCAGATTTTTATTAAGCTAGTATGTAGATTTCTGTTAAGTATTAGTACAGATTTTTGATAACTATTATATGTGTAGATTTCTTTTGTATTCTATGCATGATTATGTGTTATATAGTTAGTTTCATTCATAGATTCATACGAAAGATACCCTAACAGTATTTTGGGTTTAAGAAAAGTATAAGAAAGATAAAGAAAAGTAAAAGAAAGATAAAGAAAAGAAAGAAAAGGCCGAGGCCTTAAGTAGATACCAAAAGTCAAGACTTTAGGGATTTTGGCACACAAGGTGCCTATTAAAATGCCAAGGCATTAAAAGAAGAAGTAATTAAGATTATAAGTATTTTACTTTTAAGTAGAGGCTAGTACCCGACTTCCGAGGTTGTCGTTAAACAAATCCAGGTGTCCAATTCTGAGGTCTTGGCCCTGGTAGACCGAGGTCTGCTCTTTTAGGATTGGTGGCTCGCTATCCCAACCTCTTAGGGAACGCACATAAGATGGTACTACGCCTGGGCCCAAGAAGAAAGTTGATTATTATTTTGAAGTATTATAAGTATAAGTTTTTGGACAAGTAAAATGAGTTTTACATAAACATAAAGTATTAAAGATTAAGTTTAGAACAAATGAAATAAAATTCATATAGTTCTAAAAATCAGTAAGTTTAGTTCTTTATTCTACCATGTTTATCTACTAGATGAGTAGTTTTCATGTTTACCTATTAGATGAGCAGCATGATTTAACTATTAGAATTACATGAGTAGATTCCTTAGCTTTTCTTTACTATTAGTTTGACATGAGCAGTTATGTTTATGCTTTATTTCTTTTTAGAGCATATAGTTTCTAGTCTTTTCGTATACATGCACATTCGTGATTTTGTGAGTTAGATAGCGCTTACTAAGTAAATTTTGCTTATAGACTACACTTCCTCTTACTGCAGATACAGGAAAGGAAAAGATATAGAAAGGAAGGCGACAAGGAGGTGTTCGAAGGATGTGTAATGCCAGGACTATGGAAGCCTTGGGACTAGGAAAGAAGTTTTAATTTTAGTTTCCGCATTTTAGTTATTGTAAACATTTGAGTTGTATTTTAAGTTCATGTCATTTGAGATTATTCTGTTTAGATTGCATGTAGGATGAGTTTAGTTTAGTAAGTAGATATTTGTGTGTTTGATACTTATTTAACTGCGTGGTTGATTGATATGTGTTCCAGCCGCTTGTGTCTGAGTATATATTGCATGTATTGTTGAATATGGTCACCGGTACAAAATTTTTCGGTAGGGTTTCCATGTGATTTTTAATCATACCGGTTAAGTAGAGTTAGTAGTTAAATAACGGTCATCCTTAGAGTGTTGTAGTAGTAAGAAGGGTGGTCGTTACAGTTGGTATCAAAGCAGTTCCCATTCTCCAGCATCACACATCAGCACCATCCTTGCCGTCTTCAAGTAAGAAAGTATTTAATTTTCTTTTATGCTTTCTTTATTATTGGCAGTATAGAGTATTTGTTTATATGTGCTTAGGAAAGAAGAAAATTCATGTTTTAATTTTCTATGTTTTGATACATATGCCTAGAAAGAATAGAGATAATTTTAGTTTTGTTTCTCTTATATTCATATACGTAAGTATGCTTAGAAAGTATAGAGAAGATATCAAGCCTTCCAAGGACCACTAATGGGTACGATGCGATATGAATAATATAAGACCGAGAAGTTAAGAGACTAAGGAAAAAAGAGTACCATTAGTCAAAGTCATTTAGAACCAGAAGCATGAGAAAGTTTCTTAGGAGCGTGAGGACAGTATGAGACAGAAATATATGGAATTATTCTAAGTTCGAGGACGAACTTTTTATAAGGTAGGGAGAATTGTAACACCCCAAATTTCCTCAATTAGAGTCCTAAAATTAATTTAAAAATATTTAAAAATGCTATATAAATATTCTAGATATTTTTTTAAATTTTTAGAGTATTTTTATGTAATTTTTGGAGTTCGTTTGGTATTTTTACCAAGAGGAAGAAGTTTAAAAAAAAAGTGTTGAAGCCGGGTTTTGAACCCAAGACCATGGACCCGAACCAGGTTTAACCGAACTCAGCCAACCAACCGGTCTACGAGAGTTTTGTTAATCAAGTATGGAGTGAAATATATTTAAGCTATAGTTGGAACATTTAAAATAAATTGGAGAAAAAGGGGCGCGGCTGAGAATCGAAGCCCAGACCTGTGGCCTCGAGCAAAACCCAACGAACCAACTGCGCTAGCGGACTTTGTTAATTTAGTAAGGAGCAAGATATATTTAAGTGATAGTTATTAACAGAATACCGGGTTATTAAAAGGAGAACTTAGGTTTTCCCTTTTGGCCTGAGAACCCCTAATTCCTCTCTTCTCCCTCACGCGTGCGCGGCGTCGGCGATTTCTCTCGGGCAGAAACGAAACCAAAGCTAGGTTTCGTCTCCGGCGGCCGGTCAAGGACCAAATCCAAGGGTCTTTCATATCGTCGTGATCATCTTGTTAAGGAGAACGCTGAGATCGTGGGCTCGTCCGAACCCTAGAAGGGATTTTTGCCGGCTGCGAGTTCAAGAACAGCAAGGTAAGTTGCTACTCACCTGCAGTAGGATAGCTCCGAGGTTTTATTCCTTGTTCTTTTCTTGTTTCCGAAGCTTTGCATTAATTTTCTTGTGGTTTCAGTTTTCGGATCTTTTTGTGTTCATGATTTCCGAAGCTTGCTGCTGTGTTGATTCTTGAAGCTTGCCGCTAGGGATTTTAATTCCTGTTTGTTGATTCTTTCTTTGGATTGCAAAGGAGGAAAGTGGTTAGATTAAGCATGTAGTTTTGTGTTGAATTATTGACCTTAAATAAACTGGCAGATTTACATGCTTACTAGCCTAAACAGATTTTAGTTTGTTATCATGTCTAGCAAGCACGAACAGATTTAGTTGCCGTGAACCACAAAGAAAAAGAAAAGAAAATAATTAAATGGTATAGATGAAGCCCTTGTAATTAGCATTGCAATTACATTCCAGTTACTTGAGTATGAGATTCGGATAGTGAGGTTAAGCGATAGAAGAGGATTGTTAGTTGGAATGTTATGAGGTTGATGAGTTTTATTAAATTGCGATCTGAGGATTCGAGTTGTATTGTTCATGTTGGAAAGTCATAATTGTTTAAGTAGTTGTGCTCTAAGAAAGGCTAAGTTGAAGTATTGTTGGGATTTAGTCCTTTTCCTTGCTTTCAGAACATGCTGTAGCAGATTTATTTCCTCCAGGCATGATCAGCTTGTAATTGATGAGCAGTGCAGCCTTAATGTGCATGATTGGCTTGTAATTGGTCTTGTAGTTTTTTTTTGTTATAGTTTTGGTAGTAGATCTATAGGGTGAAGTGTGAATTCATCTAAGGCTCCTGCACATTTTGATGATTTCAGAATTTCCTTTCTCTATGGACAGGTTAGTGGATTTCCAAAGTTGATATCGTTTGTTAAGTAAGTTAAGATTGATAAGATACTTTATGGATATAATTTAACCAAGTAAATCAAGGATGATCAGACTTTACATGAACAGTTAGTTTAAGAATAGTTAGGTTTAGCATGGATGCAGTTAGAGGCGTGTTATTACAAGAACAGTCCATAGATCATGAGCTTAAGCTTTACATAGTTTCTATACATGTATTATGAGCATGCAGCTTTGTCCTAGTTAGTAGTATGCAGATTTGATTAAGCTTAGTATGCAGATTTTAGATAAACTTAATAAAACAGATTTTTATTAAGCTTAATATGCATAATTTTATTCGGCTTTCAAGTGCAGAAGTTAGTTAGTATAGTGAGCAGATTAGATAAGCTTAGTATGCAGATTTTTATTAAGCTAGTATGTAGATTTCTGTTAAGTATTAGTACAGATTTTTGATAACTATTATATGTGTAGATTTCTTTTGTATTCTATGCATGATTATGTGTTATATAGTTAGTTTCATTCATAGATTCATACGAAAGATACCCTAACAGTATTTTGGGTTTAAGAAAAGTATAAGAAAGATAAAGAAAAGTAAAAGAAAGATAAAGAAAAGAAAGAAAAGACCGAGGCCTTAAGTAGATCCCAAAAGTCAAGACTTTAGGGAGTTTGGCACACAAGGTGCCTATTAAAATGCCAAGGCATTAAAAGAAGAAGTAATTAAGATTATAAGTATTTTACTTTTAAGAAGAGGCTAGTACCCGACTTCCGAGGTTGTCGTTAAACAAATCCAGGTGTCCAATTCCGAAGTCTTGGCCCTGGTAGACCGAGGTCTGCTCTTTTAGGATTGGTGGCTCTCTACCCCAACCTATTAGGGAACGCGCATAAGATGGTACTACGCTTGGGCCCAAGAAGAAAGTTGATTATTATTTTGAAGTATTATAAGTATAAGTTTTTGGACAAGTAAAATGAGTTTTACATAAACATAAAGTATTAAAGATTAAGTTTAGAACAAATGAAATAAGATTCATATAGTTCTAAAAATCAGTAAGTTTAGTTCTTTATTCTACCATGTTTATCTAGTAGATGATTAGTCTTCATGTATACCTATTAGATGAGCAGCATGATTTAACTATTAGAATTACATGAGTAGATTCCTTAGCTTTTCTTTGCTATTAGTTTGACATGAGCAGTTATGTTTATGCTTTATTTCTTTTTAGAGCATATAGTTTCTAGTTCTTTTCGTATACATGCACATTCATGATTTTGTGAGTTAGATAGCGCTTACTAAGCAAATTTTGCTTATAGACTACACTTCCTCTTACTGCAGATATAAGAAAGGAAAAGATATAGAAAGGAAGGCGACAAGAAGGTGTTCGAAGGATGTGTGATGCCAGGACTATGGAAGCCTTGGGACTAGGAAAGAAGTTTTAATTTTAGTTTCCGCATTTTAGTTATTGTAAACATTTGAGTTGTATTTTAAGTTCATGTCATTTGAGATTATTCTGTTTAGATTGCATGTAGGATGAGTTTAGTTTAGTAAGTAGATATTTGTATGTTTGATACTTATTTAACTGTGTGGTTGATTGATATGTGTTCCAGCCGCTTGTGGCTGAGTATATATTGCATGTATTGTTGAATATGGTCACCGGTACAGGGGAGACTCTGCCGAAATTTTTCGGTAGGGTTTCCATGTGATTTTTAATTATACCGGTTAAGTAGAGTTAGTAGTTAAGTAACGGTCATCCTTAGAGTGTAGTAGTAGTAAGAAGGGTGGTCGTTACAAAAAATATTGGAGAACCCTAGTTTCAAGTTTCGGCCAAGAATAGAAATGAGGTTTAGAGCAAAGTTTTCAAATGATAACATGCTTGTTTATGCTCCTTCATGATATATGATCTCTCATGTGTTGATAGCCTAGGTTTCCATGCTTTATGTTGAAAAAAAAAATATATAAGAACACTAGTCTAAAGTTTCGGCCAAGATAAGATGTGAAGCTTAGGGCAAGAAGAAAATTTAAAACCTAATCATTCTTGTTTGTGCTTATTCATGAGGTATGATATCTTGTATGTGGTTAGGTTAAGTCTTTATGCTACATGTTGTATTAGAGGGATTGGAAAGCTACTTGTAGGTTTCGGCCAAGATAGAATGTAAAGCCTAGAGTAAAGTTTTTGAAACCTAATTATGCTTAGTTATGTTTTTACATGATGTATGATCTTTTGGTATGTTGTTAGATAAGTTATCATGCTACATGTTGTACAAATGAACCTTAGAACTTCACCCTAGGGTTTGGCCAAGCAAGTATATGAGGCTTAGAGCAAGGTCTTGAAATCTAACCATGCTTGTTTATGCTTCTTTGTGATGTATGATTATTTATCTAGGGTTAGCTTAAGTTTCATGCTTCTTATAATAGTCAAAGTTTAAAAAGTTCTACTATAGGGATTCGGCCAAGATTGAATGAATAGGTTTAGGGAAAAGTTTTGAACCTAACTATGCATGCTTATGTTCTCCCATGATGTATGATTCTTGATATATGGTTAGTTTAAGTCTCCATGCTTCATGATATGTTATATGCTATGCTTCATGGTATGATATGCTATGCTTTATGATATGATATATGCTATGTTTCATGATATGATATGCTATGCTTCATGATATAATATATGCTATGTTTCATGATATGATATGCTATGCTTCAAGATATGATATGCTATGCTTCATGATATGATATATGCTATGCTTCATGGTATGATGTGCTAAGCTTCATGATATGATATGCCATACATCATGATATGATACATGTCATGCTTGATGATATGATAATAACATGTTATGCTCTATGCTATGATAAGAACATGTTATGTTTCATGATATATGTTTATGAAAGGCTTATGCCAGAGGAAAAGCCTAAGAGATGCTTCCCTTGAGATGGGATCAAGAGCACTCTTCATGATATGAAAAGAACATGATATGTATGATGATATGATAAGAAACATGATATGTATGACATGCTATTTTACTTTGTATGGCTTGTACCAAGGGTGGGCTCCATAAGCGCCCCTAGGCCGACGGACTATGAACGGGTCTAGTAAAGGGATGGGCTCCTTAGTACGCCCCTAGGTCGACGGTCGTAGTACGGACCTAGTTCCCTAGTAGGTTTGGGGCTAGCTACCCTATCCTAGGGATTTGCGCGCATTCATGTTATGTGGTACATAGCCGGGCCCTCATGTTGAGATTATATTCAAGTATGTATACGATATGTTTTAAAAAAAAAAAAGAAGAAGACATGTTGCATATGTTCATTTCATTATGCATGTTTTCAAAGGAACATCTTTCATCTACATGTTTATGCCATATGTTTTCCTTTACAGTTATTAAAGATGCCCTTGAGAATATGGTTATGATCACGTTATATGTTATGTTATGTTCTCACATACTATGATATGTTTATGTTATGTTCTCACATGCAATGATATGTTTATGTTATGTTCTCACATGCCATGATATGTTTTATATTTATGTTCTCACATGCTATGATATGTTTTATGTTATGTTCTCACATGCTATGACATGTTTTATGTGTATGTATGATTCATGATTTTATGAGTAGGAAAGGAACTCACTAAGCCTATGGGCTTATAGATTATTTTTCCTTGTACTGCAGAAAAAGGAAATGAATGGATGAACTAAGGGGAGTAGCAGGAAGGGCAAGATTGTGTGTGGAAGTGGCATGGTGGATAGATCTAATTATATTTCTAAAACTTATATTTGGTTAAGTTGTGCATGTGAACTAATTTGGATTTTATACTTGTGATGATAACTTGAACTAGTATGTGGTGCACTTATGATATCTTATTCATGTTAGTATATTCATGACATTATGAATCATGTTCAAGTAGCATATATGAATCAAGTATGTTGTTCACATGCCATGTTAAGAGTAAGATGCATATGAAAAAAAAATAGATTCTAAATATGTCTTCCGCTGCCATGAGTCCATATGCATGTATATGTCAAGTAAGTCTAAGTAACCCCATCCCTTTAGGGTAGTCTAAGTATCCATGAGGGGCGGGCGTTACAGGTTGGTATCAGGGAGGTGTTGTTTGGATTAGGGGAAGGAATCAGATCAGACTCGTGCTAGGTTTTCCCTTGATTGGATCTTGGATCTCCTTTGCCTTGCTATTGATTAGGGTACGGGATTGAAGAGGAGGAGGTAAGATGAGTAGATTGTTTCTTGGACTTAGTTGGTGATAGGTTTGTGTTGAGATCTGATCTCCTTTTGATCTGATTAATTCCAGGGAGGTTTGTTTTGTTTGTTCTGTGCTATGGGGTTGTCTTTGTTCCGACAGCACTCCTTCCAGCAGCTCATTTTTGGCTGCGGATCAAGAGCAGTGGTTGAATTGAGGTACGTGTAGAGGTAGTTGATACTTGTTGTATTAGATATGATTTAGTTGTTATGTGTAGGTATTTGATCTTGGTTGTAGATCATAGTATAATTTTGATTTCATGATCATATGTAGGATTGACTAGAGGTTGTAATTAGTGGTCGATTGTGATTAGATTTGTTGGCTTAGATTAAACTAATGGAATGATTAGGGTTAAGACAATTAATCCTAGTCAACTATTGGATTTAATCTAAGTTTAGATTTCTAATCTAATTGGTGATTAGGGATTAGGTAACTAACCCTAATTGACCGTTAGATTAATTTCGTAGGTTGTGATTGTGTTTGATTAGGGTTTTACCCTAATTTAGTTTTAGGGATTTTATTTAGCTATTCTTTTGATTTAGCTAAATAAAACTGTTTGTTTGACACAAGACTCTGATTCGAGACAGGCGTCTCGACTTCGGATTTTGATTGTACCTTCTATTTAAGGCGGGTACCCTTTGACTTATCTTTTTGATAATGTCTTATGATATGTGTAGTTTATATATAATTACTAGTGGTAGATGGTAGATTATCTCTTCCCTGGTCTTGGCTTAGTTGATACCTATCACATGCTTCTTCTGTTAGTTGCTTTACTTTAGAACTGGATGCCTTTATCTTTTGCCATGTGTATATATGTTCATAGAGATGGATATTTATAATGCTTATCTACACTTGATTAGTTGCTGGGGATACTTGTTATGTAACACCCATAGGGTTCTTAGCAAAAAAAATTTAGAATAATTTTTATCATGACTAAAAATATGCCTTAGTTAAATTTTTGCTCCTAACCGAACACTTAAACAAACAAAATAGAAATAAAAATATATATAAGGTCTAGGATTTGAACTCTAGACCTCCCACTAGATGCATGAATAAGATAACCATTAGACCAAGAGTAATTGTGGTTGAAAAGAGAGGGAAACTATAGTTAAAGGTAAAGAGGTAAAAGCTCTTCTCTTGGGAAGAGAAGTTAGAATTGTCTTCTTCCTCTCTAATGAAGAGATGCTCTAGAATATTCTTTTCTTGCTCTCTAAGAAGGGATGCATCTAGACAATGTTTTCATTAAGAAGAGAGTAAAGGAAAGGAGGAAGAAAATTATAGTTTTTCCTCCTCCTCTCATGATGAATAAAAGGGAGAAATGAAAAATGAGTTGGCATTTTGCTCTCATTCTCTCCAACTCTCTCTTTCACCGTGACTCTCCCTCCCTCTCCTCTTCTTGCCGAGACCAAGGAGCAAGGAAGCTCTCCTCTAGGAAGGATTCACAAGCAAGGTTCCCTCCTTAGAGAATTTAGTGAAGGATGTGAGTATCCCCTCACTGCAGTACAAGTAGCTTCGATCGGTTTCAATCGTAAACGTTTTCTTTTGAAATTTTAAAGATGTCTCTCTTGTAAATTTCAGTCAAAGTAAATATGGGTAGTCACTTAGGGAATGATAGAAAAAAAAAAGACATACTTACCATATGATTCGGCCAAAATGATTTTTAGGCCTTAAGTTAAGAATTTTGGATAGAAATCATGGTAGTTGTACTCCTTCATGATGTATAAAATTTTTACATGTTGATAACCTAAGCTTTTATGTTTTATATGAAATGAAAACCATGAAGAACCTACTGATATGTTTCGGCCTAAACAAAATAAATGGTTTAGGGTTAGAGTTTTGAACTCAATCATGCTCATTCATGAAGTATAATGCCTTGTATGTGATTAGATCAAGTTTGCATGTTATATGGTTAAGTTTTATGCTTCATATGGAATAAAATGATATGAAACCCTACTGATATATTTCGGCCAAATTGAGATAAATAAGTTAGGGTTAGAATTTTGAATTCAAATAGTCTTATTCATGAAGTATGGTGACTTGTATGTGCTTGTACAATGCCTTGTATGTACTTAGATTAAATTTGCATGTTATATGTTTAAGTTTTATGCTTCATATGGAATAAAATGATATGAAACCCTACTGATATGTTTCGGCCAAATTGAGAAAAATAGGTTAGGGTTAGAGTTTTGAACCCAAATAGGCTTATTCATGAAGTATAATGCCTTGTATATGCTTAGATCAAGTTTGCATGTTATGTGGTTAAGTTTTATGATTCATATGGAACAAAATGATATGAGAACCCTACTGATAGGTTTCGGTCAAATTAAGATAAATGGGTTAGGGTTAGAGTTTTGAACTCAAACATGCGTATTCATGAAAAATAATGTCGTGTATGTGCTTGGAACAAATTTGCATGTTATGTGTTTGAGTTTTTATGCTTCATATGGAATAAAATAATGTAGAAACCTACTGATGTGGTTCGGCAAAGATGGATTAATTGGGTTAGGAAAGAGTTTAAACCTAACTAAACATGCTTATGTATTCCCATGATATGTAGCCTTTGATATATGAGCAGATTAAGCTTTCATGCTTCATGATATGATGAAAATATGCCTTATGATATGTTGCATTTCTATGTCTTATGATATGATAGACTTATGACATGATGTGCCATGTTAATGATATGATATGCTAGACTCATGATATGATATGCCATGTTCATGATATGTATGCTAAGTTCATGAGATGATATGCCATGTTTGATGATTTGAAAATAACATGTTATACTTTATGTTATGATAGGACCATGTTACTTTTCATAATGCATGTATGAATGGCTTATGTAAGAGTAAAAGCCTAAAGAGTTGCTTCCCTTAAGTTGGGACCAAGAGCACTCTTCATGTTATGAAAAAGAGTTGCTTTCCTTAAGTTGGGACCAAGAGCACTCTTCATGTTATGAAAAAGAGTTGCTTACCTTAAGTTGGGACCAAGAGCACTCTTCATGTTATGAAAAAGAGCTGCTTCCCTTAAGTTGGGATCAAGAGCACTCTACATGCTATGGTAAAGAGATGCTTCCCTTAAGTTGGGATCAAGAGCTCTCTTCATGATATGACAAGAATTATGACAAGTATGATATGATATGACATGCATGATATTTTACTTTGTAAGGCTTGTACCAAGAGTGGGCTCCATAAGCGCCCCGGGGTCGACGGACTATGAACGGATCTCGTTAAGGGATGGGCTCCTTAGTACGCCCCTAGGTCGACGGACTATGAACGGACCTAGATCCCTAGTAGGTTCGGGGCTAGCTACCCTGTCCTAGGGATTGCGCGCATTTATGTTTACATGTGGTACAAGCCGGGGCCCTTCTCATGTTGATGATATTATGTTCAAGTATATGTATACGATATGTTTTACAAGAAGCATGATGCAAACGTTCATTCCATGATGCATGTTTTGAAAATCATTCTACATCTTGCATCTACATGTTCACATGATATAAAATCCTTACATGAAAATAAAAAGGAGGTATGATATGCTCACCTGACATGATATATGTTTTGATAGGTGTTTCTATGATACGTTTCATGATATGAATTCACATGACATGATAGATTTTCATGAGACATACTTATATGATATGATATGTTATGATGTGTACTTACAAGCTATGACACATTTTATGCCATGCTATGTTATGTTCCTTATATGATAGGAGACGATTATGTTATGTTCTTCCATACCATTTGATGATATGATATGTTTGATTTCATGTGTCACTTTATGTATTATTGTGATTCGGATTTATGAGTAGGAAAGGAACTCACTAAGCCCTTTGGCTTATAGCTACACGTTTTCCTTGTACTGCAGATAAAGGCAAGGAATGGATCAGTTAAGGGGAGCAGCAGGAAAGGCGATGAAGATGTGTGTGGAAGTGCTGGTGGATAGATCTATTTATGCTTTTGGGTTATCTAAGTTATGCATGTGAACAATGTTGGACCTATGCTTATGATAATGTTCAGCTAGTATGATATCCTACTCATGTTATGTTGGTACGTTTAATTTCACATGCCATGTTAAGTGAACTAGATGCATATGGTAGATGTCAAAAAAAAAATATATATAAGTCTTCCGCTGCCATGAATCCATATGCATTAGTAAATGATGTCTATGTTAAGTGACGTCCGTCCCTCTAGGGTAGTCTTAGGGGTACCTGGAAGGGCGGGCATTATAGTTTGGTATCAGAGCAGGTCTGCCTTTCCACTACACACACATCAAGCTTTCATCCTGTCGCTCCAAGTAAGAATTTTATGCTTAAATTTTATTTTGATATGATATTTATGCTTAATCCATTTTTTTTATTATGATGTTTGATAATATGCATGCTTGTTATCTTTATTTATTTAGTTATCCCATTTTTAGTTTAGGTATACATGATGGTAGACTAGGAATAACAATAATCTTAAGGTAGCCTGGTTTTGAATAACGATAACTTATACTAGCTTGTTGTGATTTATGAAGACAAAGCATGGTTAGAACATGAAATACCAGAGCAGATGAGACGGTACCTCCACCTGATCTGATGCATGTGGTTACCGAGCTCCAACGTCAGGTTACGGAACAGCAACAAACGATCGCTGCATTGATGAATCAGCAAGGGAATCCTGCTACCCCCACCAGGGAACCTGAATGCGATACCCATTATACCTACATCTGTACCAGTACCTCCGGCACCGGTACCACCGGTAATTCCAGTTCCAGTGGTTCGACAAGAGGCATATCTGATTCAGTGGCAGAGACTTAAGCCAGAAGCTTTCTCTAGACATTGTGAGCCATGGGACGCTCAAGCATGGTTCAAAACTGTCGAGAGCATAGTGGAGTTACAAGATTGGCCTGAACATGAAAAGGTCAAATGCGCATCATTCTGCCTTACCGGAGATGCCAGGATGTGGTGGGACAGAGTGAAAGCAAGGAGACAAATAAATCAAGTGAGATGGATAGACTTCGAGACTGAATTCTTCGAAGAATTTTTCCATATGCGGGTGACCAACAAGCACTATGACGAGTTCACCGAGTTCCGACAAGGTGATCTATCGGTTAACGAAGCTGTCAAGAAATTCAACCGCCTAGCACGCTTATGCCCAGAATTGGTCAGCACTGAAAGAGAAAGGGTCAGACTTATGCTGAAAATGCTCCGACCCGAGATAGCTCTGAATGTGGCCAGCGGAGTGAATAGACCGCAGACCGTTGAAGAGTTAATCAGCAGTGCCCTGATTACAGAACACTATCTGAAGGCAATGAACGGTGGCAAGAATCAAGCCCAACCCGGAGGACAAAAATCGTAGAATACCAGAACTGGTTGGAAGGGGAACCACAGTGGCAAGAGGAAGCAATGGGACAACTCTCAGGGAGGTCCAGCGAGCAAGCAGATCATGTTTCCTCAGCGCAACACGTGCGGAAAGAAGCATCACAGAAAATGTCGTATGGGCACAAATGTATGCTATAGCTGTGGATTAGAAGGACATATGGCCAGAAACTGTCCTACTCAGATCCAGGCACCTCAACCACAGAATGTCCCGAACAGAGGTATTCCTCCACAGTTACATCTGATGCAAGCTGCATTAGAAGGCCCTCAGATAAGCCAAGAAAGATTGGAAGCTCCACCAATGACAACGAATGCCAGGATCCACTCCCTCACCAGAGAAGATGGGACGAGTGCTTCGACGGTCATCACAGGTCAGATACCTATTATTGGTCATTACGCAAATATGTTATCAAATCCTAAATGCGAACCGAAGTATGAATTTATCGGGAAGCCGAGAAACATTACCGGTCAGGGGATCGAGAATGTGACCGGGCAACTCTCTACTCTGACCCTAGCAACAACATTATTCGACAATATATTGGAGAAACAAACCCGTGACCCCAGTATCCAAAGGATCAAGCAAGAAGTCTTAGAAGGGAAGGATAACGGATTTCGTATCGCTGACAGTGGAATACTGTACTTCAAGGATCGCCTATGTATTCACGACGATTCAGAGATGCGGAAAAAGATATTAGAGGAGACGCATGCGACACCATACGCAATGCATCCTGGAACCACCAAAATGTACCAAGACCTGAAGAAGAAATTCTGGTGGTTTGGTATGAAAAGGGATGTGGCTCAGCACGTCAGTACTTGCCTGACCTGCCAAAGAGTTAAAGCAGAACACCAGAGACCTGGAGGTGTACTGCAGCCAATTCAGATTCCAGAATGGAAATGGGAGGATATTTCCATGGACTTCATTTCAGGACTCCCCAAAACGACGAATGGTTACGATGCAATATGGGTGATCGTGGACAGGTTGACAAAATCGACCCATTTTCTGGCAATCAAGATGACCTACTCGATCGAACAGCTAGCCCAATTATATGTCAAGGAGATTATCAGACTGCATGGGATCCCTAAGACCATCATCTGTGATAGAGATGGCCGTTTTGTTTCACATTTTTGGGAATGTGTTCAGAAGGCCCTGGGTACGAAATTATTGTTCAGCACTGCCTTTCACCCTCAGACTGACGGGCAAACAGAAAGGGTGAATCAAGTATTGGAAGATATGTTACGAGCTTGCGCTCTGGACTTCAAAGGGAGCTGGTGCCGATATCTATGCTTAGCGGAATTCGCCTATAACAATAACTATCAAGCTACCATTGGTATGGCACCGTACGAAGCATTGTACGGGAGAAAATGTAGATCCCCTATATGCTGGTATGAAGGCGGTGAAAAGAAGGAGATGGAATTCCGAACCGATCTTATCGACAGCACCACCCGTGCAATACAGAACATCCGCCAAAGAATAGAGACTGCTCAGAGTCGGCAGAAGAATTATGCAGATAAGCGACGTAGGCCGTTGGAATTCAGCGTCAGGGATTCAGTATTCCTCAAAGTAGCTCCTATGAAAGGAGTGATGAGATTCGGAAAGAAGGGAAAACTAAGTCCTCGATATGTAGGACCATATCAAATTTTGAAAAGAGTTGGCAAGGTGGCTTATGAACTAGAGCTACCACCAGAGATGTCGGCTATTCACAACGTGTTCCATGTCTCAATGCTCAAGAAGTACATGGGTAGCACGGATCAAGTGATCGAGCCACAGACAGTTCAAGTTCAAGAGGACCTGAGCTATGCGAGTCGACCGATTCGGATATTAGACCGAGATATTAAAAGGCTAAGGAACAAGGAAATACCTTTAGTAAAGGTTTTATGGCAAAATCAACGGTTTGAAGAAGCCACTTGGGAACATGAAGACGATATGAGACAGAAATACCCCGAGCTATTTTAAGTACAAGGACGAACTTTTATGAGGTATGAGAGGCTGTAACACCCATAGGGTTCTTAGCAAAAACATTTTAGAATAATTTTTATCATGAATAAAAATATGCCTTAGTTAAATTTTTGCTCCTAGTCGAACACTTAAACAAACAAAATAGAAATAAAAATATATATAAGGTCTAGGATTTGAACTCTAGACCTCCCACTAGATGCATGAATAAGATAACCATTAGACCAAGAGTAATTGTGGTTGAAAAGAGAGGGAAACTATAGTTAAAGGTAAAGAGGTAAAAGCTCTTCTCTTGGGAAGAGAAGTTAGAATTGTCTTCTTCCTCTCTAATGAAGAGATGCTCTAGAATATTCTTTTTTTGCTCTCTAAGAAGGGATGCATCTAGACAATGTTTTCATTAAGAAGAGAGTAAAGGAAAGGAGGAAGAAAAATATAGTTTTTCCTCCTCCTCTCATGATGAATAAAAGGGAGAAATGAAAAATGAGTTGGCATTTTGCTCTCATTCTCTCCTACTCTCTCTTTCACCGTGACTCTCCCTCCCTCTCCTCTTCTTGCCAAGACCAAGGAGCAAGGAAGCTCTCCTCTAGGAAGGATTCACAAGCAAGGTTCCCTCCTTAGAGAATTTAGTGAAGGATGTGAGTATCCCCTCACTGCAGTACAAGTAGCTTCGATCGGTTTCAATCGTAAACTTTTTCTTTTGAAATTTTAAAGATGTCTCTCTTGTAAATTTCAGTCAAGGTAAATATGGGTAGTCACTTAGGGCATGATAGAGAAAAAAAAAAGACATACTTACCATATGATTCGGCCAAAATGATTTTTAGGCCTTAAGTTAAGAATTTTGGATAGAAATCATGGTAGTTGTACTCCTTCATGATGTATAAAATTTTTACATGTTGATAACCTAAGCTTTTATGTTTTATATGAAATGAAAACCATGAAGAACCTACTGATATGTTTCGGCCTAAACAAAATAAATGGTTTAGGGTTAGAGTTTTGAACTCAATCATGCTTATTCATGAAGTATAATGCCTTGTATGTGCTTAGATCAAGTTTACATGTTATATGGTTAAGTTTTATGCTTCATATGGAATAAAATGATATGAAACCCTACTGATATATTTCGGCCAAATTGAGATAAATAAGTTAGGGTTAGAATTTTGAATTCAAATAGTCTTATTCATGAAGTATGGTGACTTGTATGTGCTTGTACAATGCCTTGTATGTACTTAGATTAAATTTGCATGTTATATGTTTAAGTTTTATGCTTCATATGGAATAAAATGATATGAAACCCTACTGATATGTTTCGGACAAATTGAGAAAAATAGGTTAGGGTTAGTGTTTTGAACCCAAATAGGTTTATTCATGAAGTATAATGCCTTGTATATGCTTAGATCAAGTTTGCATGTTATGTGGTTAAGTTTTATTATTCATATGGAACAAAATAATATGAGAACCCTACTGATAGGTTTCGGTCAAATTAAGATAAATGGGTTAGGGTTAGAGTTTTGAACTCAAACATGCGTATTCATGAAAAATAATGTCTTGTATGTGCTTGGAACAAATTTGCATGTTATGTGTTTGAGTTTTTATGCTTCATATGGAATAAAATAATGTGGAAACCTACTGATGTGGTTCGGCCAAGATGGATTAATTGGGTTAGGAAAGAGTTTAAACCTAACTAAACATGCTTATGTATTCCCATGATATGTAGCCTTTGATATATGAGCAGATTAAGCTTTCATGCTTCATGATATGATGAAAATATGCCTTATGATATGTTGCATTTCTATGTCTTATGATATGATAGACTTATGACATGATGTGTCATGTTAATGATATGATATTCTAGACTCATGATATGATATGCCATGTTCATGATATGTATGCTAAGTTCATGAGATGATATGCCATGTTTGATGATTTGAAAATAACATGTTATACTTTATGTTATGATAGGACCATGTTATGTTTCATAATGCATGTATGAATGGCTTATGTAAGAGTAAAAGCCTAAGGAGTTGCTTCCCTTAAGTTGGGACCAAGAGCACTCTTCATGTTATGAAAAAGATTTCTTCCCTTAAGTTGGGACCAAGAGCACTCTTCATGTTATGAAAAAGAGTTGCTTCCCTTAAGTTGGGACCAAGAGCACTCTTCATGTTATGAAAAAGAGCTGCTTCCCTTAAGTTGGGATCAAGAGCACTCTACATGCTATGGTAAAGAGATGCTTCCCTTAAGTTGGGATCAAGAGCTCTCTTCATGATATGACAAGAATTATGACAAGTATGATATGATATGATATGACATGCATGATATTTTACTTTGTAAGGCTTGTACCAAGGGTGGGCTCCATAAGCGCCCCGGGGTCGACGGACTATGAACGGATCTCGTTAAGGGATGGGCTCCTTAGTACGCCCCTAGGTCGACGGACTATGAACGGACCTAGATCCTAGTAGGTTCGGGGCTAGTTACCCTGTCCTAGGGATTGCGCGCATTTATGTTTACATGTGGTACAAGCCGGGGCCCTTCTCATGTTGATGATATTATGTTCAAGTATATGTATACGATATGTTTTACAAGAAGCATGATGCAAACGTTCATTCCATGATGCATGTTTTGAAAATCATTCTACATCTTGCATCTACATGTTCACATGATATAAAATCCTTACATGAAAATAAAAAGGAGGTATGATATGCTCACCTGACATGATATATGTTTTGATAGGTGTTTCTATGATACGTTTCATGATATGAATTCACATGACATGATAGATTTTCATGAGACATACTTATATGATATGATATGTTATGATGTGTACTTACAAGCTATGACACATTTTATGCCATGCTATGTTATGTTCCTTATATGATAGGAGACGATTATGTTATGTTCTTCCATACCATTTGATGATATGATATGTTTGATTTCATGTGTCACTTTATGTATTATTGTGATTCAGATTTATGAGTAGGAAAGGAGCTCACTAAGCCCTTTGGCTTATAGCTACACGTTTTCCTTGTACTCCAGATAAAGGCAAGGAATGGATCAGTTAAGCGGAGCAGCAGGAAAGGCGATGAAGATGTGTGTGGAAGTGCTGGTGGATAGATCTATTTATGCTTTTGGGTTATCTAAGTTATGCATGTGAACAATGTTGGACCTATGCTTATGATAATGTTCAGCTAGTATGATATCCTACTCATGTTATGTTGGTACATTTGATTTCATATGCCATGTTAAGTGAACTAGATGCATATGGTAGATGTCAAAAAATATATATATATATATAAGTCTTCCGCTGCCATGAATCCATATGCATTAGTAAATGATGTCTATGTTAAGTGACGTCCGTCCCTCTAGGGTATCCTTAGGGGTACCTGGAAGGGCGGGCGTTACATGTTATATGTTGTTGGATTTGTGTTGCTTATATCATTGTTATACACATGCATTTGTTTTATTGGCACCTACGCATGTGGAGGAGGATATGTTCAGGTATGACATATTGTAGCCGCACGCACCATATCGCATGATTGCGTGCTGGGAGATTGACAACTCCATTGTTGTTGAGCTCGTCGGCCAGCTACATGAGGGCCTGCACACAGCGTGACCACTGCATGGGTAGTGGCACAGCACTCAGGGTGTGTATGGCAGGTTACTCGGTGGTGCACCGCCGGGGTGCTCATGGGTAGCACGATGCTGCGTCATTGCGTACCGGGAGATGAGAGCGTTACGCTCCGTCACTCTGATTTGAGGTAGGAGGATAGGTGTACTCCGACAGCACCCCGTCCACTCGGTCACTCTTCAGGGGTAGTGACGGCAGAGTGCACGGTGTCACAGCCCTACCCACTCGGTCTAACCATTGTGTGTGAGATGGCTGACTGGCGTCAGGGGTGACCATGTCATATTGCATCATGTGCACAGATTGCATTTATTATGATTGTTGCATATTGGATGATGCACTTGGGTGACTGCATATGATTGACATGCATATAGGATAAATACTTATTTGCTCTGACTATCTTTATCTGTGTATGTCCATAGTCATTTGCCCAAGCCTCGCAGGTGAGTATAGTTTATTTCAGTATTGCATTTCTTATTATTCTTGCAGTAGACTGTATTACATGTCTATTGTCGGTTACTACAGTTTATTCAGTTATGCATACCGGTTTACTGTTAGGAGACTGTACTATATGTTGTACTGTTAGAATACTGTACCATAGGATTGTTGCTGGCAGTTATATGTTGCTGTACATATCTATTGGATTACCTACTGAGTTCTTTGGACTCACACCGTTATATTACTATTTTTCAGGTTGAGGCCGTCAGGAGAGATTCCAGTCACTAGCCCCCTTGTCGCGAGGATTTTCTGTAGTCGATCTCTATTTTCGTTACTACATTTTTTTTTACACTTGTGATGTGGGTTTTGTATTGTGGACATTGAACATTCGGGTTTGCTACTTTTGTTTTCCGCTGCGGATATTTTCATTATTTCGTGGACTTCGTTTTCTTCGTTGTAGTGGAATAGGAGGTTTTACATATATCTACGATGATTTTATATCGTCTTTCTTTGATGTGGATTGTTCATATTATAACTGTGTGGAATGTTGAATATAACTGCGTGGATTGTTTACTATTTGTGTGTATTGTTCAGACCGTGTGGGCCGATGATTTAGATATATGTATTTCTGGATTCATATTGTCGCCCGTACAGGGGAGATGTTGTCAAAATTTCTTCTGGCAGGGACTACCTGGGGCGTGACATAAACCTCTTCTTTTATTAACTCATTTAAGAAGGCAGAAGTAACATCTATTTGATAAAGCTTAAATCCTTTATGGGTTGCATAGCTCAGTAGCATTCTAATGGACTCAAGTTTGGCCACTGGAGCATATGTTTTATCATAGTCAAGTCCCTCTACTTGACTAAACCCTTTAGCTACTAGTCTAGCCTTGTTTCTAATATTTTCTCAATTTCACTCAGTTTATTTCTGAATACCCATTTTGTTTCTATTACCTTTTTATTTTCAAGTAGTGGTACTAAGTCCTAGACTTCATTTCTCTCAAATTGGGCCAATTTTTCTTGCATGGTTATGATCCAGTCTAGCTCGAGTAGGGATTCTTCTATTGTTTTGGGCTCAATTTTATAAATTAGAGATATTTGATTTAGGTTTCTAAAAATTGATCTAGTTTGGACTCTTTGGTCTGGGTCACCAATTATTTGTTCAAGTGGATGGTTTGGGTTAACCCTTATTGTTCTACTAGGTTCATTTTCTTGTTGTTGATGTTCCTCTTCATATTCTTGACTTAGTTTTTCACTTGCTCCTTCTTGACTTGTACTACCTCTTATAAAGTTAATTGGTTGAATTTGAGTTGGTTCAAAGTTTAAGGTAGATTCTTCAAACTTTACATTTGTGGTTTCTTCAATTTTCAGTATAACTTTATTATATACTCTATAACCTCTACTATTTAATGAGTAGCCTACAAATATTCCATCTTCTACTTTTAAGGTAAATTTTCCTAAGTATTCTCTAGTGTTTAGTATGTAGGCTAGGCATCCAAATACTTTAAAGTATTTAATATTAGGTTGTTTATTATAATAGAGTTTAAATGAGGTTTTATTATAAGTTTATTTATTGTTGTTCTATTTTATATATAGCAGGTTATGCTAACAATTAGGTTATGCTAACAATTTCTGCTCAAAAATATTTTGGAAGCTTATACTCATTTAGCATTGTCCTAGAGGCTTCCAGAAGAGTTTTATTTTTTTTTTCTACTATTCCATTTTGTTGCAGTGTTTTAGGGCATGAAAATTCATAATGATAACCATTTTCAAGACAAAATTGATTAAAGTTGTGATTTTTAAATTCTCCTCCGTTATCACTTCTGATTCTTTTGATTTTTTTAATCTTTTTCATTTTTAGTTTGTTTGTAGAATTTACTAAATACTTCAAATGTTTCATCTTTACTCTTTAGGAATTATACCCAGGTAAATATTGAGTAATCATCATTATTACTAGGCAGTATAGACTCCCAATTATGGATTTGATTCCTTGGGAGTCAAATAGGTCTAAGTGCAATAATTCTAGTATTGAGTTTGTTTGATCTTAATTAGTTGATTTTTGGGTAGATTTAGTTTACTTTCCTTATTGACAAGCATTGCAAATTGTTGCATCTAAGTTGGGTAGCTTTGGTAAGCCTCTAACTAGACCATTTAATTTTGTTAAGTTTCTAAACTTTGTGTGGTACATTCTTCTATGTCATAACCAAGTTTCTTCTTTTTGTGTCAGGTGACACTTGAGTGAAGAGATAGTTAGATTGATTACATAGATGTTGTCCTTCCTAAACTCTTTTAGGTTTATCTTAGGGTTATCTAAGTACTTGATTAAGCATTCAGAAGATAAGAACCTAATCTTATATCCAGAATCACACAGTTGACTAATGCTAAGTAGATTATATTTGAAGTTATCAACCAATAACACCTTTTTAACAATAAAATCAGTTTTGAGTTTGATATTACCTATCCCAATTACATTGAGTTTGTCGTTATTCCTAAAGACAATTGTTCCTAACTTTTGTACGTTAGTTGAGTGAACATGGTGTGATCTCCAGTTACATGTTTGGAACATCCATTATCCAATATCCACTTTATTTCCTACAAAAGGTAGGAATCAATTGGATAGATTAAGTAGAATTTAAATTTAAATTTTAAGTTAATTTAAGATAAATTTATTTTTTATTTAATTTTAATTTAAGTTAATTTTATTTTATTTTTAATTTTAATTTAATTTTAATTTTTAATTTAATTTATATTAAATTAAGTTAATTTTAATGTTAAGAATAATTTTAATTTTATTTTATTTTATTTTTAAGTTAGTTTAATTGTTAAGATTAATTTTAATTTAATTTTAATTTTTAATTAAATTTATATTAAATTAAGTTAATTTTAATGTTAAGATTAATTTTAATTTTACTTTAATTTATTTTTAAGTTAGTTTTAATGTTAAGATTAATTTTAATTTAATTTTAATTTAAGTTAATTTTAATTTTAAGTTAGTTTTAATGTTATGATTAATTTTAATTTAATTTTAATTTTAAGTTAATTTTAATATTAAGATTAATTTTAATTTAATTTAAATTTAAATTGATTTAATTTAATTTAATTTTGAAGTTAAAACCTTAGTCATGTCACCTGATCTATATCTTCAATCAGGGAATCCTATAATTTTGTGAGATGAGTTAATTTAAAAATTAGGGTTGGGTTTAACTTTGTCTTAGATTCAAGTTTAGCTTTGGTCTCAACAAATAGATATTCTTTGGATAAACTTCTGGGCTATAGTGAGTCACCTAGACATCATTAGAGTAATCATGCATTCAAGATTTTCCAAAATAGTTCTATCCACTAAACTTAGTATAAAACTTTGGTCTAACTGGTTAGGATCCATAAGGGATAGCTTCAGTTAGTTCCACTAAGTCAAATGCACTAGGTCAAAGTCATATCTTCCTAGACATGCATAGACAGAGTTTCCCTAACCTACTATCATCCAAAACTTTACCAATACCGTTATTCAAGTTAAACTTTTGTCTCTTTTTGACTAATCTTAATTACCTAGTTGGGTAATCTATTATTTTCGAGGTGCCAACTAATTTGGAGTCTCCCCCTGAATTATTGATCTTTTTAGATTTTGGATTTATGTCGATTATTTTTATAATTATAGTAGATTTGATGGTAATTTAAGTTATTTGATTTGAATTCATTTTATTTGTTTGAGTTTTGACTCCTTTTACCTTTTATATTTAGGTTTGATTTATTTAATTTTATTTTGGAACTTAGCTCTTTATTTTTTTTTGGTTTTGAATTATTTTTTAGGTTTAGTTTTGAATTTTTAGTTTTAGTTGGATTTGGTTTTAGATGGTGGATTTCATTTTTAGGCACATAAAATTGTTGAGTCCTACTTGTGTAGTTAGACACACTTTTGGAATCCAGAACTTGATTTGATTTTTATTTTGATTAACTAAAGATATAAAAGTTTTGTTAGATAAGCTAGACTTGAATCCGAGTCCGAACTTATTATACACAGCTATTTGTGATCCAAGTATCATATCGAGATACTTGGATCTGATTATAAATTTCTCTAGTAGTTATTTTAGTTCAAGTACTTCACTTATCAACCTGGAATTGTCCTCCTTAAGTTTTGCAACTTGAGTTAGGATTTTAGGTTGAATTGGTTTAGTTGTTGAGTTTAGATGTTCATTAAGTGATTTATTTCTTTACTTAGTTCGCTTATTTGATTTTTATAAATAGTTAATTTCCTATTTAAGCATGCAATAATCTTAAAAAACTTTTTGCTTAAATTAAAATGTACCTCATCGAAACCTTCAAAAATGAGCATGGACTCATGGCTCGACACAGTTTCGGACCCGTCTTCCGATTCGCTCTCGAATTCTGGTCCATAGGCCATCAACGCGAGGTAGTTGGTGTGCTTTGGTTCTTCTCCATCTAATTCCTCCACGTAAGATTCGTCCCAAGTCTCCTTAAGAGATTTCTTCTTCCTCAGACTCGAGCAGTCATTCTTGTAGTGCCTCTTCTTGTTACATCCAAAGCATGTCATATTCTTGTTGTTAGAGATGGAGGTGGAGTTGATCTTCTATAGGCCCTTGTTGGTGAAGTTCTTCTTTCTCCTGGTGAACATTTTTCTTACCAAGTTCACCAGGTATTCTTCATCATCTGAGTTTAGGTCAGACTCGGCTTTTGGTTTCGGCTTAGTTCTGGATTTTCCTTTTGACATTCTTGCAACAAGAGTAATACCTTTCTCAGTTTTGGCATTAGTCTATTCGTGTAGCTCTAATTCATAGAAAATTTCATCTAATTTTAACTTGGGCAAATTCCTTGAAATCTTATAGGCATCCAGGATGGATGCCCATAGTGCATTTTAAGGAAATGCATTTAGAGCATATCCCATTAGATCCCAATTCTCTATTTGGTGGTCGATTATGTGAAGTCCGTTGAGGATATCCTTTATCCTCACATGAAGCTAACTGGAAGTCTCACTTTCCTGCATTTTAACATTAAATAATTTATTTAAAAACAAATCCCTCTTTGTTACCTTTGGCTCGTTGGCTCCCTCGTGCAGTTCTATGAGCTTGTCCCATAGTTCCTTTGCATTCTCGTGTAGGCTGATGTCGTTCAGCTCCTCCTTCATTAGCCCACACTAGATTGTGTTGAGGTCCTTAAAGTCGATTTGGACCTTCTTCTTTATTTCTGGATTCCAATTTTCTAGGTCTATTGGAATTTTGGAGTTGTCGACAGGTGCCTTGTATCCTTTGGTGATGCTGAACCATTGGTCTAAGTCGGTCTTTAGATACACCTCCATTCGCCTCTTCCAGTAGAAGAAGTCGTCTCCTTTGAACAGGGGAGGATGAGCGGTGTTGTATCCTTCAAGCTGGGCTATTTGAGTACTAAAAAGACAAAACTAAAGAGGGTACCAAGACTTGGTCTTGGATTAGCAGAGTTTAAGAAATAATAAAATATCGACGAGCTCGAGTGGTGTTGCACCACTTTCAAGCTAAAACCAAATGAGAAAATATTATCTGAATAGGTAAAGTTTTACCAATTCAAATTGAATACAAAAAATTGAAATTCAAGGAGAAAGGAAATCCCCCTAGCTTGATTGGTGGTTGCACCAATTTAGAGCAAAACTTTGCTTTGATACCACTTGTTGGATCGATACGCACATGAGAGGGGGGGTGAATCACGTGGTTTTTTGAAAACTCATTTTTCTCATTTTGAAATCAAAGTATATGTAGTGAAAATTTAAAAAAAAATAACACAAGAAAACACAGACAGTTCTTGGTTCGGAGCTTTCGGTGACTCCTTCTCCAAGACCCAGGTCCCGCGACCTATCAAAGGGCAATCCACTAAAAACCTCTTCTAATACCTCTGAAAGAGAGAATCGAGTGCAAAGATGATCGGAGAAGTGCAACAGACTACACTTTCCATTTGCATAACTTAAGTACAAAAATTGTTACTGACACTTAGGGAATGAAGTAGCTTGTTCATGTGTAGATGTCGGTCTACTGGCCACGATCAAAAGCCCTCAGAGCAGACGTCAGGCATAGTAGCTTTGTAGAAGAGTCGTAGCTGGAGCACAGAGTAGTCGGAACCTCAAATGAATGCATAGCAGCTCGTATATGTGTTATATTTTGAAGCCTTTTTGAGACTGCCTAATATAAGGCATGGAAGGCACCTTCCATAGGCATGGAAGACGCCTCCTGTTAGGATGTATACTAAAAGGCTAGCTTTTTGTATGAACATTTATTGTATAAACATTTATTTTGTAATAAGAATCACATTGGTCAAATGTCTGCATTTAGTTAAATACAATTGTCCATTTAATTTATATTGTAGATAACTTAGTGTGTAGTGTCACACAGAAGATCATGTTATCAATTCCTTATAAATTATAAATAGTAGCTCACAACCAAGATGGATTGCGATAACTCATTGGAATGGCTGTAGTGTAATTTGGTACTAGTTTATCTTGACTATAAAATTACACTAGTACACTATCTGTGTTTTGAGCAGGACCATTCGAGATTGTTCCTTTTATACTAACTGCATAAAAGAACATAACCTCTATTATTATGGATGTGCGTACTCTTAATCCCGATATAATAACAAGCACATATACTTAGTATTTATTTCTTTAATTTATCAATGGGTGAGATTTATTCATTAAATCAATAGGCTCTATAAGTTGGGAAATAATATTATTTATATGGTGTGTTGTTGATTATAGAAGGAAACTGTGTCCTAGTTATTTAGGTTGATGATGCCCCCTTGAGGAGCTCATAAGGATTGTCATGTAAATCATGTAGGTGGACTTAGTCTGACATGACAATGAAGTTGAGTGGTACCACTCTTGGAGCAAGATATTAATTAAGTGAGTTGTTAGTAACTCATTTAATTAATGGACATTCCATATCTTAAACACAGGGAGACTAATGCACTCATGATAAGAAAGAGCTCATAATGTAATATGGGATTGGTGCGGTAGTTCAATAATGACTCTTTAGTGGTATGAGTTATTATTGATGAATTTGAATTTGGTATTCAGGTCTAACATACGAAGCTCAAGTCCATCAGGAGGCCAAAATCAATTCCTCCTCTAGGTCCCTGTTGTAGCCTCTTATTAAAAGTCTTTTTATCCACCCAAAGCCCAGCTTTTTACCCAAGTTAGGGGTCGACCACATCCTTGCTTGGTGCCAAAGCAAGGGGCCGTCCAAGCCCATCTTGGTGTCCAAGATGTGGCCGGCCAAGCCTTGCTTGGTGACTAAGCAAGGGGCCGACCACTAAAGAAATATAAGAGAGATTTTAATTTTTGTTAAAAATTTTCCTTTTATAGCAATTACAAAAGATTAAAAGAGAGATTTTAATTTAAAAATCTTTCCTTTTTTAAAGTCATCCACATGATTTTAAAAGAGAGTTTTAAATTTTAAAATCTTTCCTTTTTTTGTTACTATCTATATTGGCTTAAAAAAGAGATATTTTAATTTTGATAAGACTTTCCTTTTTTATAACCATGATTTAAAAGAGAAGTCTATTTTTAAACTTTCCTTTTGTAGCCATCACAATAGGAAATTTAAGAAAGAGATATTTTAATAATTATTAAAATTTTCTTTTTTGCCATGATTGGAATTAAAAGGAAGTTTTAATTATGTTTAAAACTTTCCTTTTTAGCATTCACCAGAGATTATAAAAGAGAGGTAGATGGTGCCTTATGGTACAACACAACCTAAAGTTCCCTCTTCTATTTTCCTTGGTGGCCGACCCTTCTCTCTTTCCCTTCTCCCTTTGTTTTCTTCTCTTATGGCCAGCGGCACATCAAGCTCCATCTTCTTGTGGCCGGTTTGCTTGGAGGGAAAGAAGAAGAGAAGGAAGTTTCCTATTTTGGCATTACTTGGGTGGTCGAAACTTGTAGGCAAAGAAGAAAGTTCGGGTCGATTTCATCTTGATAGATCGTCGCCCACATGACACGCAAGAGGAGGAGAGGAATACAACAAAAGATCAAGAGGTCTTTAAAATACAAAGAAAGGTATAACTAGTTAATTGTTTCCGCAGTGAACTAGTTTAGTTTTTTTTTTTTATGGATGTTGAAATACTAACACAAGAGGATATCAATTTTATATTTCAATTTTGTGTTTCTATTATGGTCTCTATAGTTAAAACTAAGGTTACTGTAAGAAATTTAAATATTCAATTTCTTTAAAAGGCTTTGTCTAGAAAGTGGTGGATGATCCCATACCCAAGAAGGCCGAGTGCCTCGTCATGTTTAACCTGGATGTCAATATTTGAAATAAATATTTAATCAACTTCTGTAATATGGTTTAACTTTTGAAGAACACATGGGCTGAACTTGGAGTAAAAATGTTAAGTTCCGTTTCCAATCCAAGTTTAACTTCTAAAGGACAACATGGACTAATAATGTTAAGTTTCGTTTGCAATCCAAGTTTAACTTCTGTAGAGCACATGGGCTGCTAGGAAAAGTTCTAGTCTTGTATAAATTTTTGAACAAGGGAAATAGAACGGAATTCCAAGTAGCTCCCAACAATTGGTATCAGAGCAAGTTTTCTGCCTCTGTGTGTTTGGTTTTCAGTTAAATTATGCACTTTTCATACATAAATTTAAGCAGGATAATAGTAGGATGTGCAAATATATTAACTCGTGATTGTAGGCATCCTAGTTCCAACTATTATGGCCCTATTGTATTTGTATGTGATTGGAGCCTCGGGCATGTCAAGGGCATTTTATGTGTGTGCATGATTGTAATTATTAAATATAGCAAGAGCTGTATTAGTTTTAGGATTTTACATTTTATTCGATCTAGATTACATGTGCATTCCCTTGTGGAATATAGGATCGATAAATATAAAATTTTATTTTTGTCACGAATCGTATCATTGCGAGGTGTGGTGCTATTTGAGGACAAGAGGTGCAGCGGAAAAGGAAGTAAGATAGACATGACGACATGACCCATTGGCAGTGGCTAGGGTTGTTAGCACATGGAGGACAGCTATGGATGAGGCCATAATAGTTAGAAAATTATTTTTCATATTTATTGCCTTTTATGCTATTTATATGTGATGTGTGTGTGTGTGCATGTTAAAATTTCTCATTTTAAATAACTAAGTGGGAGAGAAATTATTTAAATTCCATGGTCACCATTACTGGTTTGTAAGTGATGCATTCAAACTTACACATTGGCTTTGAGTGCCTTCCTCCACATCGAATGAGTTTGTTTGCGGATCACTAGATCAAACTTTCTTTATGGATGATTATAGGAAATTATTTAGGTTCGTGTGATCTTCTCCATCTGAAGGGCACAATCTTATTTAATGGACTAAGTATCAAGTAATGGTATACACTTGGCGCATTTGATAGTATCCTCCCCATCGGAGTCACTGCTATTATTTGTGTGACCAAAGACAAACCAACTATTAATTTTATTTGTCATAAATTTAGGTTGACAAGATAATAAAATTAATGGGGAATACCCCATCTTACAAGTGTTTAAATTTGTATACGTCCACACTATCGTGGCATACAAAATTCACAGTGTTTTGAGGTGTTGGTGAATTTAAATGGTATTTTTTAAGGAATTAATATTATTTTAAATTCTGAAGTTTTGACCAAATATTTTGTGATTCTTAGGATTTCAAATGGCTTTCAATCCTCTTTCTGTTATATTGTAAGAAAACAAACTTACTGGTCCCAATCATATTGATTGCGAACAAAACTTGGGCATTGTCTTAACTGCTGAAGGATACAAGTTCATACTTCTTGAGGTCTGTCCTAGCGTGCCTGATAAGGATTCTAGTGAAGAGGAGATTGAGTGTCATAAGAAATGGGTCAGGGCAAATGAGATGGCGCGTGTTACATTTTGGCTTCTATGTCAAATGTACTGCAACATCAACATCAGGCCATGCCTACTGCTTATGACATAATGCGCAATCTCAAGGAACTCTTCGGACACCAGAATCGGGCTGCTAGGAAAGAGGATATGAGAAACTTGATGACGACCACCATGATTGAGGGGACACCCGTAAGGGATCATATCCTCAAAATGATGGCTCATGTAAATGAGATAGAAATCCTTGGGGCTGAAATCGATGGGGAAACCCAGGTCAATATCATTCTCCAAATACTGCCAACAAGTTTTGAGCAGTTCCGCTTGAATTACAACATGAACCAAAGGGTTTATTCGTTAGCAGAACTTCTGACAGAACTTCAAGCGGCAGAAGGGTTATTTCGTCAAAGCTCACAAATTCACATTGCTTAAAACGTTTATGCTTCTAAACCGAAAGGTAGAAAGAAGAAAAAGAAACAAGTTGGTTCAAAGGAAGTGAATCGATCTCTAGGGACTGGACCGAAAGCAAGTGTGAAGAAGCTGAAGGGTAAGTGCTTCACATGCAAGCAGACTAGACATTGGAAGGTGGGCTGTCCTCGTAGAAAGAACAACAATAAAGATATATCTTATTCTCTAGTAGTTGAAACATATTTAGTGGTGTTATCTACCGGTACCTGGTGTGTAGATACGGGAGCCACTAATCATGTCTGTAATTCATTGTAGTGGTTCCAGGAAACTCGACGACTACATGAAGGGGAGATTACCATCAACATGGGCAATGCAACAAAAGTTGCAGCTGTTGCAGTGGGAGATGTTTATTTATCTTTTGATAGGAATAAAATATTGATTTTGAGTAATTGTCTTTATGTACCAAGTTTTAGAACAAACTTGATTTCAGTTTCTAAACTATTTATGGATAGATATTCTGTTTCTTTTGATGATAAAGTAGTTGTCAAGAAAAATATGGTAGTTATCTGTTCTGGTATGTTGGTTGACAATTTGTATACTCTAAATCCAATAACTCCCACGATACAAGAATAGGAAATTTAAAAGAAAGAGATTTTAATCTTTCCTTTTTAGAATTACCAAATTCGTTTTGGGGATATGCTCTAGAAACAGCAGTGTACATTCTTAACTTGGTACCTTCTTAGTCAGTACCCTCTACTCTCATAAAATTATGGAATGGGCGTGAGCCTAATTTGAAACATATTCAAATTTGGTGTAGTCCAGCACATGTGCTGAAGGGAGACACTGATAAGTTCGAATCACGTACAGAAGTTTGCTTGTTTGTGGGTTATCCTAATGGAACGAAAGCTAGCTTATTTTATAGCCCTAAAGATCAGAAGGTCATTGTGAGCATCAATGCCCGATTTCTAGAAGAGAACTATGGAATGAACCACAAGCCCTTGAATAAACCTGTTCTTGAAGAAATAAGAGAAGACACGTCTACTTTAGTACCAACGGTACAAGATGAGATACCATAAGAAACTGCAACACGTGTCACAAATGATGCACAATTACAGGTAGTGCCTCGTCGTAGTGGGAGGGTTGTTCGGCAACCTAATAGATTCATGTTTTTGGGAGAGTCTTCAAACTTGATCCCTAGTAAACATGAACCTGATCCCTGCATATATGATGAAGCACTCCAAGATAAAGATGCAGTATCTTAGCAAAGTGCAATGAATCTGAAATAGAATCTATGTATTCTAATCAGGTCTAGGAGCATGTAGAACCACCAAATGGTGTAAAAGTCATTGGGTGTAAATGGGTCTATAAAAGAAAAAGAGGAACAAACAGGAAGGTGAAAACTTTTAAAGCAAGGCTTGTTGAAAAAGGGTATACTCAGAAAGAGGGAATCGATTATGAGGAACCCTTTTTACCGGTAGCCATGCTTAAGTTTATCCGGATTCTTTTATCTATTGCCGCTCATATGGATTATGAGATTTGGCAAATGGATGTCAAAACAGCTTTTCGAAATGGAAATCTTAAAGAAAACATCCACATGAAGCAACCAGAGGGATTCGTTGCGAAGGGTAAAGAGCATCTTGTATGTAAGCTCAATTGGTCTATTTATGGACTGAAGCAAGCTTCAAGATCTTGGAACATCTGGTTTAATGAAGTGATCCAGTCTTATGGATTCATTTAGTGTCCGGATAATTCTTGTGTATACAAG
This sequence comes from Zingiber officinale, assembly GCF_018446385.1. Taxonomy (NCBI): domain Eukaryota; kingdom Viridiplantae; phylum Streptophyta; class Magnoliopsida; order Zingiberales; family Zingiberaceae; genus Zingiber; species Zingiber officinale. Next base: position 48,453,424 of record NC_056007.1, on the reverse strand, counting down.
AAGAGTGACGGAAATGTTGTGGTATTTCTTGTACTATACGTAGATGACATTTTTCTCATTGGCAGCAATGTCAAAGTGTTGTCAAACTAAGGGTATGGTTGTCCAAATAATTTGATATGAAGGATTTGGGAGAATGTGGACATATTCTTGGGATCAAAGTAGTAAGGGATCGTAATAATAGAATGTTGTGCTTATCCCAAGCTTCATACATCGATACTATCCTAGCTTATTTTAGCATGCAAAACTCCAAGAAAGGTTTTCTACTTTTTCGGCATAGAGTACCTTTATCTAAAGAGATGTATCCTAAAACATCAAAGGAGATAGAGGACATGAAGGCAGTTCCTTATGCTTCGGTTGTAGGAAGCCTAATGTATGCGATACTATGTACGAGACCAGATATCTCTTTTACCGTGGGCATGGTTAGGAGATATCAAAGTAATCCAGGACAGGGACATTGGACTGCTGTAAAGTATTTATTAAAGTACCTAAGAAGGACTAGAAATTATATGCTGGTTTACCAGGTAGATGATTTACTCTCTATGGGTTACACGATTCAGACTTCTAATCAGATAGGGACAATAGTAAGTCAACCTCAGGGTATGTGTTTACTTTGGGAGGTGGAGTTATTACATGGAGGAGTGTTAAGCAGAAATACGTTTCGGACTCCACCATGGAAGCTAAGTTTGTGGCAGCCTCTGAGGCAGCTAAAGAAGCTGTATGGCTCAGAAACTTCTTGATGGACTTAGATGTGATTCCTGGTTTGCCCAAAGTTATCACAATTTATTTTGACAAAAGTGGTGCAGTTGTAAACTTGAAGGAGCCATGAGCCCATAAGGCAAGTAAACACATTGAGCGCAAGTACCATCTGATACGAGACATCGTAAAGTGAGGAGAAGTTGTTGTCGCCGAGATTGCATCAGAAGATAACTTAGCAGATCCTTTGACTAAGGCCCTTCCGGTGAGAGCTTTTGATGGGCATGTTGAGGGGATGGGAATCAGATGTATGGCAGCATATATGGCAACATAGTCTTTTAGTATAAGTGGGAGATTGTTAGGATGTATACTAAAAGCCTAGCTTTTTGTATGAACATTTATTGTATGAACATTTATTTTGTAATAAGAATCACATTAGTCAAATATCTGCATTTAGTTAAATGCAGTTGTCCATTTAATTTATATTGTAGATAACATGATGTGTGGTGTCACACAGAAGATCATGTTATCAGTTCCTTATAAATTATAAATAGCAGCTCACAACCAAGATGGATTGGGACAAACCATTGGAATGATTGTAGTGTAATTTGGTACTAGTTTATCTTGACTATAAAATTACACTAGTACCCTATGTGTGTATTGAGCAGGACCATTTTAGGTTGTTCCTTTTATACTGACTGCACAAAAGAACATAACCTCTGTTATTATGGATGTGCGTACTCTTAATCCCGATATAATAACAAGCACATATACTCAGTATTTATTTCTTTATTTTATCAATGTGTGAGATTTATTCGTTAAATTAAAAGACCCGATAAGTTATGAAATAATATTATTTATATGGTGTGTTGTTGATTATAGAAGGAAACTGTGTCCTAGTTATCTAGGTTGATGATGTCCCCTTGAGGAGCTCAAAAGGATTGTCATGTAAACCCTGCAGGTGGACTTAGTCCGACATGACAATGAAATTGAGTGATACTACTCTTGGAGCAAGATATTAATTAAGTGAGTTGTCAGTAACTCATTTAATTATTGGATATTCGATATCTTAAACACAAGGAGACTAATGCACTCATGATAAGGAGCTCATAATGTAATATGGGATTGGTGCGGTAGTTAAATAATGTCTCTTTAGTGGTATGAGTTATTATTGATGAACTTGAGTTGGGTGTTCGAGTCGAACATAGGAAGCTCAAGTCCATCAAGAAGTCAAAACTAATTCCTTTTCTAGGTCCCTATTGTATCCTCTTATTAAAAGCCTTTTTATCCACCCAAAGCTCAGCTTTTTAACCAAGCTAGGGGTCGACCAAGCCTATCTTGGTGTCCAAGATGTGGCCGACCAAGCCTTGCTTGGTGACCAAGCAAGGGGCCGACCACTAAAAATATAAAAGAGAGATTTTAATTTTTGTTAAAATCATTCCTTTTATAACAATCTACAAAGGATTAAAAGAGAGATTTTAATTCTAAAATCTTTCCTTTTTTGAAATCATCCACTTGGTTTTAAAAGAGAGTTTTAAATTTTAAAATCTTTCCTTTTTTGTTGCCATCTATATTGGTTTATAAAGAGAGATTTTAATTTTGATAAAACTTTCCTTTTTTGTAACCATGATTTAAAACAGAAGTTTATTTTTAAACTTTCATTTTGTAGCCATCACAATAGGAAATTTAAAAGAAAGATATTTTAATTATTATTAAAATTTCCTTTTTTGCCATGATTGGAATTAAAAGGAAGTTTTAATTATGTTTAAAACTTTACTTTTTAGCATTAACCATGGACTATAAAAGAGAGGTAGATGGTGCCTTACGGTACAACACAACCTAAAGTTCCCTCTTCTATTTTCCTTGGTGGCCGACCCTTCTCTCTTTCCCTTCTCCTTTTGTTTTCTTCTCTTAAAGCCAGCGACACATCAAGCTCCATCTTCTTGTGGCCGGTTTGCTTGGAGGGGAAGAAGAAGAGAAGGAAGTTTCTAATTTTGCCATTCCTTGGGTGGCCAAAACTTGTAGGCTAAGAAGAAGGTTCGGGTGGATTTCATCTTGGTAGATCGTCGCCCACACGATGCCCAAGAGGAGGAGAGGAATACAACAGAAGATAAAGAAGTCTTTAAAATATAAAGAAAGGTATAACTAGTTAATTGTTTCCGCGGTGAACTAGTTTAGTTTTTTTTGTATGGATCCTGACATACCAACACAAGATGCTATCAATTTTGTGTTTTAATTTTGTGTTTCTATTGTGGTCTTTATAGTTAAAACTAAGATTATTGTAAGATGTTTAAATATTTAATTTCTTTGAAAGGTTTTTTCTAGAAAGTGGTGGATGATCTCATACCCAAGAAGGTCGAGTGCCTCGTCATGTTTAACCTGGAAGCCAATCTTTGAAATATATATTTAATCAACTTCTGTAATATGGTTTAACTTTTGAAGAACACATGGGTTGAACTTGGTGTAAAAATGTTAAGTTCCATTTCCAATCCATGTTTAACTTCTGAAGAGCAACTTGGATTAACAATGTTATGTTTCATTTGCAATCCAAGTTTAACTTCTATAGAGCACATGGGCTGTTAGGAAATGTTCCGTTCTTGTATAAATTTTTGAACAAGGGAAACAGAACGAAATTCTAAGTAGCTCCCAACACCTCCTATGGGTTAAACTTTATCCCAAAGTTTGCTGCAGCCTGTTGTCGAAGCAGTCAAGTTTTATCCCTTGTAAGACGCCTTCCATAACCATGGAAGGAGCCTTCCATGAACAGTACAAATGCACCTTCACTGCTTGAAGGCGCTTTCGAACACTGTTCATCCGAAGGTTTTTGCTCCTTTTTGCCTTACAAAATGTGTTAATTTAATAACTAAAACATCTACCCTGCAAAACAAAGTTAGCACAATTATAATAAGTGGTAGTAATTAGTTTCTGTCCTCTAGGATCTAGAACTAGTCAAGGTCTCAGATTAGGGATCCGAAATGGACCTAACCTGGACTGACACTTAGTGTCCCCTCAACCGGGTCACGTCCTCACTTAGTCACTCCCCTCTAGTGACTATCCTTACTTACAAGTTTTCGAGATATCTGGTCAGCCCGTCGACTTATCTGGACTTCTTTACAGATATCCGGTCAGCCCGTCGACCTATCAGGACTTATCACCAGATATCCGGTCTGCTCGTCGACCTATCTAGACTTCCCGCTAGATATTCGATTAGCCCATCGACCTATCTGGACTTCTCCTGTACACTTGAAAAAGTGGTTAGATCACTACAACATCTAACTTAACTCACTTGTCATTCATCAAAACGTAAGTTAGACCATTAATGTAAATTGCGCCAACACATACTTGATTTCTATTTATATATATGATGATTGTTGCATCTTACTTATCATGTCATTGCATGCACACCAATGACTATGTATCCCTTGTGGTTGATTAAGTTATTGGTCAACGTTGCACATTCGACCACTCATGAGTAGTGGTAGCTGGAGCAGATGTCGCTTGCCCTGTTGTGCCCCCACTCGGCCACTCATGGGTAGTGGTAGCTAGAGTTACGAGCAACAGGGACCCCATTGCTACATAGCTAGTTAGATACTATACACTTGTCCACTTGACCACTCGAGAGCAATGATAGTTGGAGTGTGTACAGTTGTCATTATCCCGACCTCTTGACCATGCAGGGATCATGGTGCGGAGGGGTGAGCGAGAGTGACCATCTATGCATATGTTTTAGTTATTATATTTGCTTTTGTTATTGTTTGATTACTTATGATTTTGTTTTATTGTATCCATATGATATACTTACATATGTTGAGTTATATACCTATTGCATGTGGTTCGACACTAGCTTACTTATTGGTAGTATATATATATCTCACATGCTACCTTTATAGTTATGAGTAGTACTACTACAAATCCTCACTACCCCTGACTTCTATTACTATCTTAGAATATAGATTCAGAAATGGACATTCATTATGATACCTCTATAGTGTTAGAGCAATCCCAATGGTCCGCGGGATCATGTGTTTTGGTGTTTGGGCAAAGGGTTTAAGTTAGGTTCACCCTTGTTATTTGATATGTGTACTTGAGTTGTGCAGGACTACAGGATACACATGTGACTCAGGTTGATGGTTTCGGGTCCAGTGAAGGATGGAGCATCCGAGGGACCGTGGACAAGGCAGCAAGGACAAGGGCCGATGGAAGCGACTTCGAGGGATACGCGAAGGATGACATTGGGGATGAGCCGCGGGCTTGGATGCATCCGAGGACGATAGGTAAAGGAAGTAAGCTTGAAGGCAAGAGGTCAAAGCTGCAAAGAAAAATCAAGTGAGTCGTGAGGGTACAAGTGCATGAGAGATTGTACTCGGGGAAAAAATCCATAGGGTACTGTAGCAGTCAACGGGGGGGGTACTTTAGTAGGCAACGGGTACTGTAGGAGCTGACGACACTATAGCAGTTAATGTAGCAATCGACTGATGCACTGTAGCAGTCGACTAGTGCACTGTAGCATCGACTGGTAGAGAGCCGTTGGGCTAGCACCAGTCGACTGGTAACGGGAAAATCAGCTTACTGATTTCTTCCAAGCTCTATAAGAAGGAGCTTGGGATGGCCTGCCAAGGTGATTAAATTAGACTTGGTTAAAGCCTAATTAGTAGTCACCAAAGTGCTCAAGGTCTCTTGTGTCCAAGTGTTTTTGGTTGGTGTTGTGGTGAGGTTTCTCCACCCACAAGGAGTTGCTTGAGTAGCCGAAGTTTGCCGGTGGCTAATCCACCGAAAGATCGGGATCGCCCACCTTATGGGCAGCCGTGGAGTAGGAGCATCATCTCCGAACCACGTTACATCGACGTGCATTGGTTTGCTTGTTCTTTCCTTTAGTCTTTAGCTTGTTTGTTTTATTTGTATTATTCCGCTGCGCAAGCTAACGAATACGTAGGAAGCTATCGATTTGGGGGGCATGTCTATTCAACCCCCCTTCTAGCCAACCACCGATCCTCCAACAAGTGGTATCAGAGCAAGGTTTGCACTTCATCAGACTAACCGCCGAGAAGAGCAACTACAAGAAGATGATCGGCTTGATTGAATCTCCAAAGTTTGAAGGAGGAAGCCTTGGGGACATCACCTATTGGATGATGAAGATGGAGGTCTTCTTCAACACAGATTGGGACACCATGATAGTGGTAAACGAACCGTTCGAAGTCCCGAAGGATAAGAAAGGGAAGAAACTCCGACCGCGATATTGGACTGAAGAGCAAACCTCACGGTCAAAGGTAAATTCAAAGGTAATTTCGATTTTAATTGATATTTTTCCTAATGATGTAATGAGGTGTGTAGGTGAGTACGAGAATGCTCACAATTTGTGGAGCAAGATAAAGAAGGTTCAATGGGAAGAACTCATGCCTACACATGAAGTGGAAAAATCTGAAGAAAAGGATGAAGTGGTCCAAGAGGAGAATAAGGACCAATCGGATGTGGAGACCAATTCAACATCAAAAGAAAAAGAGGAAGTGAATTCGGTCATGTCCGAGGAGAAGGAGGATGAAGAGAGGCCATCCACAAGTGTGGATGAGGAAAATGAGACATCATCCACATTCTCAAGGGTTGAAGAAGAATCCAAGACAAGCGAAGAAGAGGTCTTGGAGGTCAACCTAGTGAGCACCTCCACCGAAGCAAAGTAAAAGGATCATATTGTGTGCTTCGGGTGTAATGAGAAGGGACACTACAAGAGTAGGTGTCCATTGGGTAAGAAGAAGGTAACTCCGAAACCCATTCAAGTTAATTTAAATACTAACAAGGGTTGTAGGAAGGAAGAAGAAGTCCAAAAGAAGAAGATGCACATCATATGCTTCACGTGTGGAGAGAAGGGTCACTACCACACCAAATGCACCAAAAAGGGGGAAATCAAGAAGCTTGCGCAATTGAAGAAATCGGTGCCAAGGGGGAGCTCCAAAGGTAAAGGGTAAGGTAAACCCTAGTTTAAATTTGAAGTCAAATTTAAATTCTTATGTTCCCATGCATGCTAGGAAAAATAATGATTATCATTATGTAGCAATGAAAAATTTTGGTTTTAAATATCATGATAGAAATAGGATAAATGTAGATCATAACCCTAGGAAACCCATTCATGATAAATCTAGTAATGGTAGACCTAAGGAAAACTTAGGCATTAATCCCAAGAAGGGGAGACACATGCCTAGAAAGGGTAGGTCTAGAAATGTCCAAGGTGGACATGTTGACTCTAGGTTTAGGAAACTAGAAAGGGAAAATCAAGCTTTGAAGTCAAAGCTTGATAATTTAGAGGAATTCCTTAAGAGATTCACTATTGGATCTAAGGGATTAAATATGGTGTTGGGTAGTCAAAGACCCAACAATGATAGATCGAGTTTGAGATATCGATCTAGCGCCTCAAAGGCCAAGAAGAGATCATATGCTAGGGTGGAAAATGACCATGGCAAGGGAGGATCATCCAAGGCTAAGGGAAAGTCTTATGCTAGGGTTACATATGACTATAGCAAGGATGATGTGTCCAAGGTCAAGAAGATAAGGAAATCTTCTAAGAGACATCAGTATGGTTTAGCCACAATAGATGATTCACCTAAGGAGGTGGCTAAGGTTAAGAGCTCTAGGGGGAGCTAAAAGAGTCAATTTGGGACCCATGGTCAATGGATCTCAAGTGGGTATTACTTGGAATTCTAGATGAGTCATGAAATGTGCCAAAAGATTTGGAGATGGATTTGAGTCTCAAACCTAGGGATTTGGCACACATGGTTTGTGTTTCATGTAAGAAATATGACATTTGGGGGTCATATAGCATGATAATTGGTTTTGGATGTATAGATGCTATATAAACCAATGCTAGGGATGCATTATGGGTTGGTATGGGCAAATACATCAAGAGGAAGCCAAAACTAGGACTTTAGGTCAAGGTTCAATTGAACCATGTAGCTAGTTTTGGATTTTGTGTCAATATTGGGATTGGTGATAGATACATTTTGTAATGTATTTTTCCCAAGTAGACAAGGGTACAATAGACCTCTCCACAAAATTTGGGGATATTTGGAGGTCTAGGGAATTTCTGGTGCATTTCTGAAGTTACCCTGAAAAGGTTGATTTTTTCAGAAATAGGGTACCAGTCGACTGGTACAGATATCAGTCGATTGGTAACAGTGTTTTTGAGCACAAAATGTCTCTGTAAGTCCATTTTATGAGGGCAGTCGACTATTGCCGATACCAGTTGACTGGTAACAGTAGATTTCGACTACAGAATGCTTCTGTAAGGTTCTGTCGAAGGGGGCAGTCGACTGGCACTCAGGGGCAGTCGACAGATGCCAGCCTGATATTTTTTTTCAGTGCTATTCGTGACCGTGTCAACTCATTTAAATGTATGGGATCTATGGGGGATAAATACATGAGTTTGTGTCAGTTTGGATGATAAGTTTTCAACAATTGGGATATTGTTGGAGAACTTTTTGGATGTTAGGCAAAGGTGGAGAAGTAAGGTTTAGTTGGGAAAACCTTAAATGTCTTTGCATAGTGGGAGCCTTGTGATAGGTTCTTAAAAATCTCTGTGGAAAAATCTCAGCTCATTGGGGAGCATAGGTGTAGGGGGAGCTTTGGGATAGGTTCCAATGCATGTTGCATTTCCATTCGGCGGTGTAAGTCCAAGTGTGTAGCCTTGGCAATGTAAGTCCATTCGGCAGTATAAGTCCAAGTGTGTAGCCTTGGCATCGTAAGTCCATTGTTTTTAGCATGTTTGTTTGATATTTGTTTTCCCTAACTTAAACGTATTGCCAAACATCAAAAATGGGGAGATTATTGGAGCAATCCCAATGGTCCACGGGACCATTGTTGGATCGAAAGCGCTAGAGGGGGGGTGAATAGCGCTCGTGGCTATTTCGTTCGATTCGTAAAACTATCGGAGTGAAACACGCAGCGGAAATAGAAAGAGAACAACACACGAACACAAGCTATTTACTTGGTTCGGAGCCTTGAGCGACTCCTACTCCAAGGCCCACGCTCGTTGAGCGTTTACGTTGGGCAACAACTATAATATTGGAAAATTATTACAAGTTGAGTACAATTGAAAGCTGTAATAAAAGTTATACTGACACCAACAAAAGGCTAAATCTGAAGCTCCGGGTTGTCGGGATGTTGCTACAGCACTTCTGGAATGTTTCTTGAGCAGCACGTTGAAGAAAGACAGCTTTTTGATTGATGATTTAAGCTGCTACTCTAACACCTCTTTTATACACTGCTGGAGACGCCTCCAAGCCTGTCCAAGGCCCCTCCAGGCCTCCCGAGTCGCCCACGTAGATCAGCACAGAACCGGTCACAACTTATCTGTTGAAGGCGCCTCCAAGCTACTCCAAGGCGCCTCCAACCTTTGGTCCGAGGCGCCTCCAGCTTCATCGTAGGTGCCTTCAAGCCTGCTGCGCAGCCAGCTTCTGCCTTGCACCCGAGGCGCCTCCAAGCTCCATGGAGGCGCCTCGGACACTGTTCATCCGAGGCTCAACCTTGTTCCTTTGTACCTACAAGACATGTTAGACCCAAAACACAAGCATGTCCTGAAATACAAAAGTTAACACATATAATATCATAAATATATAGTTTGACAGTCGTCGGACTGTCCGGGTCTGACTTCGGATTTTCAACCGGAAACCCTAGGTTGACCCGACGCCTACTGTTCCCTCTACGGGGAACGCGTCCTCACCTATTCCACTCAAGAGATTTACTTGTTGCCAGTGCGATCCTCCAGATCGACTGGGCTTTTGCTCAGTGTTCGAAGCTTTCGGACTTTCTGCTGGACTTCCGCTTCCCAGCAAGTCCAGTCTTCCACCTGGTTCGCGACACCAGGACTTTCCACCTAGGGTTACCCCCCCTAGGACTTTTGCCTGAAGCTCTCGACCCGCCAAGGCTTTCCGCATAAGGTTACCACCCCCTAGGGTTTTCCACCTGCCTAACCGCAGCTAGGACTTTTGCCTAAGTACCACTTAGGACTTCCCTGCAAGCTCCATGAACCTTGTTAGATAACACCGCAGCTTAACTTTGAACGCTTTGCCATAATCAAAACTCAGGTTCGATCATCTGGTGCTCACTGCACCAACAATCTCCCCCTTTTTGATTATGACAACCTTGGTTCAAAGTTAAGTAAAACATAACATTAAATAAAGGAATAAATAACGGAAGTTAACCATGAGCATCAATGCATAAATAAAATTTAAAGCTTATGCTCCCCCTTTCATTATGTTTAATTTCTTGATTTCTTAACTTTGACTTTTCTCTCCCCCTTTGACATAAATCAAAAATAATTAAGAAGAGAGAGAGAAATATTCTATTTAATTTTAAGCTTCCCCTGAAGGGTAGCACAGTTAAGTACTTAGATTTTGATAAAAATACTTAGCTAAATTTTGAAAAGTTTTTGAAAAATATTTTGTTAAGTTCAAAAAGCTTTTTCGAAAAATACTTAGCCAAAAAGAAACTCCAGCTTTGAAGATGATTGTTATGAAAGGAAGTTAGAAATGCAAAAATACTTAGTAATTTTTCCTGAAAAATAATATTGCCAAAATGAACTTTATGTAGCTTTCTGAAGATAACTTGATTTTAAAAAGAGTTTTAAGTATAAGATGATGAAAGGTTTAAACCTTAATTAAAAAAAACCTTTTTTTTAAAAAGAGTTTAACTTTTAAAAATAATTGAAACCACCCAATTTATTTTAAAAGAAACTTAGCTTGACTCCACTCACTCCCCCTTAATTAATGCAACATTAAATCCTTAGGGTCCTAGAGTCCAAGCATGTAAATTAAAGAAAATAATAATAGTTATTTTATATTTTCCTAATTTACCATCTCACCCATTCTAAGTTATCAAGCACGTTCAGTTTATGAGTGAGTGTGAGGTGGAGTCATCTTTATTTTAATTTTAACTTTGAATTTCAAATGAGTAATCATTTAAACTTATGAATATTTTGAAAATTGAGTTTAAAATTATAATTTGACAATATGATTTGAAGATTTAAAAGTTAATTATCATTAAAACTCTTAATATAATTTGAAAATTAAAATAATTTAAAAATACTCGACATTTTAAAATAACTAAAATTTTGAAAGTCATTGAAATTAATTGTGATTTTGAATAATTTTCAAATAATTTTCGAAAGGATTTTTAAAAGGATTTTTAAAAGTTTTTTTTTAAAAAAAGAATTTTTAGAAAGATTTTTAAACGGATTTTTAAAATAATTTTTATAATATTTTTAAAATATTTTTAGAAGGAGAAAAAGATTTTAAAATAATTTTTTTAAAAAGTTTTTAAAATAATTATTAAACAGATTTTTAAAAGATTTTTTAAAATATTTTTAAAATAACTTTTAAAAGATTTTTAAAATAATTTTTAGAAGATTTTTAAAATATTTTAAGAAGGATCAAAAGATTTTAAATAAGTTTTAAAAAAAAAAATTTAAAATAATTTTTAAACGGATTAAAATAATTTTTAAAAGAATTTTTAAAAGAATTTTTAAAAGAATTTTTCAAATATTTTTTTAAAAGAATTTTTAAAAGATTTTTAAAAGAATTATTAAAAGAGTTTTTAAAAGATTTTTAAAATAATTTTTAAAAGGCTTTTTAAAAGTATTTTTTAAATAATTTTTGAAAGAATTTTTAAAATTATTTTTTAAAGAATTTTTAAAATGATTTTTAAAAGAATTTTTTAAATGATTTTTAAAAGAATTTTTAAAATAATTTTTAAATGGTTTTTAAAATAATTTTTAAAATAATTTTTAAATGGTTTTTAAAATAATTTTTAAAATATTTTTAAAATATTTTTAGAAGGATCAAAAGATTATAAAAGAATTTTTTAAATAAGATTTTAAAAGAATTTTTAAAATAATTTTTAAATGGATTAAAATAATTTATAAAAGAATTTTAAAAGAATTTTTAAATGTATTTTTAAAAGAATTTTTAAAAGATTTTTATAAGAATTTTTTAAAGGATTTTTAAAATAATTTTTAAATATTTTTTAAAAGAATTTTTCAATGGATTTTTAAAATAATTTTTAAAAGTATTTTTAAAAGAATTTTTAAAATTTTTTTAAAAGTATTTTTAAAAGAATTTTTAAAATTTTTTTAAAAGAATTTTTAAAAGTATTGTTAGAAGGATCAAAAGATTCTAAAAGAATTTTTTAAATAAGTTTTGAAAAGAATTTTTTAAAATAATTTTTAAACTGATTAAAATAATTTTTAAAAGATTTTTTAAAGGAATTTTTAAAAGAATTTTTTAAAAGAATTTTTAAAAGGGTTTTTTAAAAGAATTTTTAAAAGAATTTTTAAAAGATTTTTAAAAGAATTTTTAAAAGATTTTTAAAAGGATTTTAAAAAGGATTTTTAAAAGTATTTTTGAAAGAATTTTTAATAGATTTTTAAAAGATTTTTTAAAAGATTTTTTAAAAGAGTTTTTTTAAAAAAAATATTTTTTTAAAAAAATGATTTAATTTGATTTTTAATTATTAATTAGTAATTTGATTTGATTAATTTGATTTGAATTATTAATTAATAATTTGATTTGATTAATTTAATTTAATCCTTAGTCATCTCACCCGATCTAAATTTCAAATCAGGGAATTCTATAATTTTGTGAGATGAATTAGGTTCAATTATGAGGTTCGGTTTAACTTTGTGTTAGATTCAGGTTTACTTTTGGGCTCAATAAATAGACATTATTTGGATAAACTTCTGGACTATGGTGAGTCACTTGTACATCATTAGAGTAACCATGCCTTCGACATTTTCCAAATAGTCCTCTCCACTAAACTTAGTACAAAACCTTGGTCTAACTTGTTAGGATCCATAAGGGGTAGCTTCGGTCAATTCCACTAAGCCAAATGCACCAGGTCGAAGCCATATCTTCCTAGACATGCATAGACTAAGCTTCCCTAACGTACTATCATCCAAAACTTCACCAGTACCATTGGTCAAGTTAAACTTGTTCCTTTTCTAATTTGTTCTACTTACCCTGCCGGGTAGCTTGGTTTGGGTTACCCTATTGGGTAAATTAATTTTTGAGGTGTCAGCTATTCTGAAGCCTCCTCCTACATTATTGATTTACCTTTTAGGATTTGTGTATACTTTTACTTAATTTATAAATTCGATTTAAGTTTTAATTTAATTTCATTTAGTTTAATTTAATTTAATTTTTAATTAATTTTAATTATATTCTTTTAATGGTTTATCTTTTTATTAAGACAGTTTTTCTTCTGGCCCCCCCTAGATCATAGCCTCGATATGGTCTATCAAGGTAATAGATTTGATCCTTGGGGACCCAATATTGACCATGTCCAACTTGATTGATCAAGTTGGACTTAGGTACCCATGCTTGGACTACCTTTCTATTTGATCTATTAACGACTGATAAATATGAGTGGTATTTCCTTTTAGTCTTGAATCCAAATCCGGATCGGTTGTAAACGGCTTTTTGTTTTCCAAGAATCAGATCAAGATTCTTGGAACTCAAAGTAAACCGTTCCAACATGTTCTTGAGTTCTTTAACTTGAGTTTTCAAATAGGAATTTTCTTCCTCAAGTTGTTGGACTTGGATTGAATTTCCAATTTGAACTTGCTCAGTTAACGAACTCGAGTTAGTCATTTCCTTAAGGGTTGTTACCTCCTTTTCTAGAGACTTGACCCGGACGTTGGATTTAGCCAACTTCTTTAATAAGTAAGGAATTAAATTTTATGAATCATCTAAGCTAATACTAGAAATTAAAGCACTTACAGTGGTTTTGGGTCCTTCAGAAATGGATACGGATCCGTGGCTTCGCTCGGACTCGGTGTCTGATTCGCTCTCGGTTTCTGAATCGGACTCGAACTCGGACTCGGTTTCAACAACATGTGCTAGTACTGGTAGAGCGAGAAGGCTCGCTTGCTCTTCTTCGTCTGATGACTCGGACCATGTTGCCTTCAGTGTTTTCTTCGTCTTGCTTGTTCCTGCAAATAACGCAACACCTTCCTCGGCCGGAATAGTATTAGTCTGCTCAAATAATTTGTTTATTAAAACATGCTTACCTATTTTCGTATCAGGAATACCTTCGTGTAGCTCAATCAGATTCTCCGACAGCTCCTTGGCGCTTGAGAATGGGTCGGCGCGATTCAGCTCCTTATTCGATAAGCCGCACTGAAGTTTATACGTTGTTTTTGCGTTTGCTTCTACCTTTCTGATAAGGTTTGCGTCCCAGTTCTCGTACGATAGTGGCTTGTCGGCGCCATCAGTTGGCAGTTGAAGCCCGGTTTTGATGATCATCCAGACTCCAAAGTGAGTCTGGAGATTCGCCTCCATCCGACCCTTCCAGTATCCGAAATCATCTCCGGAGAAGAGTGGTGGGTAAGCAGTGTTGTAGCTTTCTTGATGGGCAATTTTAGAAAGACAATCTCGCAAAATAAACACAATAAAGCTTGCTCCAAGACTTAGTCTTGGATTAGTAGTGCGGGAGAGAAATAAAAATAGTAATTCAGAAATTTCAAAAAAATAATAAAATATTATTAAAATATTAAAAAAAAATATTACCATAAATTTTTGAAAACGTGATATTTCACTAATTCCAACCAATGGTGAAAAGATGAAAATTAATTTTTTGAAAACAGTTTTTGAGGGAAAAAATGAAAACGTGATATTTTTAATGCAAACGATATCTAATTTTATTTTCAAAAAGTAACCCCCCTGCTTTGATTGGTGGTTTCACCAATTTAGAGCGGCCTGACTCTGATACCTATTGTTGAATCGAAAGCGCTAGAGGGGGGGTGAATAGCGATCGTGGCTATTTTGTTTGATTCGTAAAACTATCGGAGTGAAACATGCAGCGGAAATAGAAAGAGAACAACACACGAACACAAGCTATTTACTTGGTTCGAAGCCTTGAGCGACTCCTACTCCAAGACTCACGCTCGTTGAGCGTTTACGTTGGACAACAACTATAATATCAGAAAATTATTACAAGTTGAGTACAATTGAAAGCTGTAATAAAAGTTTTACCGACACCAACAAAAGGCTAAATCTGAAGCTCCGGGTTGTCGGGATGTTGCTACAGCACTTCTGGAATGTTTCTTGAGCAGGACGTTGAAGAAAGACAGCTTTTTGATTGATGATTTAAGTTGCTGCTCTAACACCTCTTTTATACACTGTTGGAGGCGCCTCCAAGCCTGTCCAAGGCCCCTCCAGGCCTCCCGAGTCGCCCGCGTGGATCAGCACAGAACCGGTCGCAACTTATCTATTGAAGGCGCCTCCAAGCCACTCCAAGGCGCCTCCAACCTTTGGTCCGAGGCGTCTCCAACTCCATCCGAGGAGCCTCCATGCCTGCTGCGCAGCCAGATTCTGCCTTGCACTCGAGGCGCCTCCAAGCTCCATGGAGGCGTCTCGGACACTGTTCATCCGAGGCTCAACCTTGTTCCTTTGTACCTGCAAGACATGTTAGACCCAAAACACAAGCATGTCCTACAATACAAAATTTAGCACATATAATATCATAAATATAAAGTTTGACAGTCATCGGACTGTCCGGGTCTGACTTCGGATTTCCAACCGAAAACCCTAGGTCGACCCAACACCTACTGTTCCCTCTACAGAGAACGCGTCCTCACCTACTCCACTCAGAAGATTTACCTGTTGCCAGTGTGATCATCCAGATCGACTGGGCTTTTGCTCAGCGTTCGAAGCTTCCAAACTTTCTGCTGGACTTCCGCTTCCCGGCTGGTCCAGTCTTCCACCTGGTTCACGACACCAGGACTTTCCACCTAGGGTTACCCCCTAGGACTTTTGCCTGAAGCTCTCGACCCGCCAAGACTTTCCGCATAGGGTTACCACCCCCTAGGGTTTTCCACCTGCCTAACCGCATCTAGGAATTTTGCCTAAGTACCACTTAGGACTTCCCTGCAAGCTCCATGAACCTTGTTAGATAACACCGCAGCTTAACTTTAAACGCTTTGCCATAATCAAAACTCAGGTTCGATTATCTGGTGCTCACTACACCAACAACCATGTGTTTTTGTGTTTGGGCAAAGGGTTTAAGTTAGGTTCACCCTTGTTATTTGATATGTGTACTTGAGTTGTGCAGGACTGCAGGATACACATGTGACTCAGGTTGATGGCTTCAGGTCCGGTGAAGGATGGAGCATCCGAGGGACCATGGACAAGGCAGCAAGGACAAGGACCGATGGAAGCGACTTCGAGGCATACACGAAGGATGGAATTGGGGACGAGCCGCGGGCTTGGATGCATCTAATGGACGAGAGCCAAAGGAAGTAAGCTTGAAGGCAAGAGGTCAAAGCTGCAAAGAAGAATCAAGTGAGTTGTGAGGGTACAAGTGCATGAGAGATTGTACTCGGGGAAAAAATCCCATAGGGCACTGTAGCAGTCAATAGGTACTGTAGGAGTTGATGGCACTGTAGAAGTTACTGTAGCAGTCGATTGATGCACTATAGAAGTCGACTGGTGCACTGTAGCATCGACTGGTAGAGAGCCGTTGGGTTGGCACCAGTCGACTGGTGCAAGGACCAGTCGACTGGTAACGGGCAAATCAGCTTACTGATTTCTTCCAAGCTCTATAAGAAGGAGCTTGGGATGGCCGGCCAAGGTGACAAAATTAGACTTGGTTAAAGCCTAATTAGTAGTCACCAAAGTGCTCAAGGTCTCTTGTGTCCAAGTGTTCTTGGTTGGTGTTGTGGTGAGGTTTCTCCACCCACAAGGAGTTGCTTGAGTAGCTGGAGTTTGTCGGGGGCTAATCCACCGAAGGATCGGGATTGTCCACCTTACGGACAACCGTGGTGTTGGAGCATCATCTCCGAACCACGTTACATCGACGTGCATTGGTTTGCTTGTTCTTTCCTTTAGTCTTTAGCTTGTTTGTTTTATTTGTATTATTCCACTGCGCAAGCTAACGAATACATAGGAAGCTATCGATTTAGGGGGCACGTCTATTCAACCCCCCTTCTAGCCGGCCACCGATCCTCTTACATGTAGTTCATGATACTTTTCCCTATAAGGCTATATACCTTTGGCTCTCTAGATATATATTATGGGCATACCTATTACTCGCTGAGTCTTTAGCAATCACCACCTCTTGAACTATTTTTTCTTTCACCAGGGAATAGGTAGGTGGTACAAAGACACATGGAGGATCCTAATTGTCGATCCCACATCACATCCAAGGATAGTTTACTAGTTTTATTTCCTACATTATTTGTGTTTCAAATTTGTGAACTTGGTATTGTAATAACTCGATGTAGACTTGGAGTTTAGGTTTGTGGTTTCTTATATTTGGTTTGATGTTATTGTGTCAAGCCGAGCTGGCTTGTAGTTATTTATTTTGTGGTTTTGTTACAACCATGTGAGCTGTGTATATAACTGCATGGTTGTTTATGTTCCAGCGTGTGGCCTATTGTTGATAGCTTATGAGTAGCCTTGTGGTATTGTATACATATTTTTTTTATCAATGCTACAGGGGAAGTGCTTTCCGATTTTTGTTTGACACCCTTACCCTCGGGGCGTGACAAATCCTTTAACCTTTAAACATAAGAATTTAAAAAATAAATTTTTGACTTATAGAAATCAAAATTCTCCCATGAAAATAAACAACAGATAAAATAATTTTTCTAAATTTAAAAATACAAATTCAAATTTTAGAAAACTAAAAAAATAAAATAATCTTTTAAATAATAAAATTAATAAATTAGAAAAGTTAATTAATAATTTTACTAACTCACAAAATTTAGACTTTGATTACAAGTCTAATTCAAACCTAAATCAAAACCTTAAACTTTACAAATCATTTTATAATCAAGTAAATTTTAACTATTAAACTAATCAATACTAATAATGATAATGATAATAATAACAACAATAACAACAAAAACAACAACAATAATAATAATAATATGACTTGTTTGAATTAGATAATGCATACTTTAAATTACCTGTTATATATCATATCATGCATTTTATCCTTATGCTATTAGTTTAAAATGGTTAGTTACAAAAGGTTTAACAAATCCAAATAATATAGTGTAGGTGTAAAATACAGCACCGAAATGATAATTAAATTATAAGGTTATTTGAGAAATAATCTTGTTGGATTTTTTATACATTTTTAGAATTTTTTCTAGATTTAATCGGAGTTCGGAGGATACATTTTAAGGAGTAGATTTATTAGATTTAGAGAAAGCCTGTTTAGAATACCCATTTAAGTTGGAGGTTGATTGAGTTGAATAAACCTTAATTAACCTAGGTTATATAATTAACCTAAGTATAAATGATAGAAACCTAAGTTCATTCCTTTATTTCCTCCTCACTCTGCCCGATCTCCCTATTCTCCTGACTCTCCTCTTCATCACCTGATGCCACCGTCGATGAAGCCTCAATGTCGCAGCTACCTCGTGAGCGCCTTCCTCTTCCCCGACTTGTCATCGACGCCAAACACCGGCTAGCGACGTGCCCTAATGTCGACACGGATTCTTCATCTTTGACCTCGATTGGTGCCCTAGCACTGATCGACGTCGCCAAGCCCTAACCTTGGTCTCCTCCTGATCCACTGCTTCCGATGGTCAAGCAATGTCGTCGCCCTCTTCCTCATGCACCTCTGCCCTAGATCGTCGGATCGTTGAGCCATCGTTGTCGGAATAGATCCTGCACCTTCTATAAGCTATTTTCTAGTCTCTCAGTCCATGAGTAGGGAGTCATCGATTCATCGTCATGCCCTTCTTCCCAATTGTGTTGCTTATGCTGATCCACTACCCACTTGGCAACATTGCAACCCCCAACCGTGAGAGAGAGCACAATAACTCTTCTTCAACCTAATATAGTCATTGGTCGCCAGCCCTCTCCTCTGCCCGACTCGGCACCATAGCAGCCACCAGCAGACCTTCTTCTTTCCGATTCATCACTGCCCTCTTCTCTCGCTACTATGCCCTAGAGCCCCATCCATGCTCTATCTAGATTTAGAAGGGAGGATGATCGACAGAGACAACATCTCCTCTTCAGATCTGAAGAGGAGAGCTTTAATTTCACCACAGCATCAGTTGGATTTTGTCCTAGAGGAATTTTGAATTTTGATTTGTAGTATGTTGTTAGTTTAAATGTTGTTGATTAAGAATCAGAGTTTAATGCTTAGTTGTGGATGTGTTGATTATGTTTTAGAAATTATTTGGAGATCTGCGACTGCACTGTAGCTCTAGCCATGAATCCCTAGCAGCAAGCTTCTCCAATTGAGTCAACATTGAAGTCTTTGGATTTGGGTAAGTTTAGTTGATGGTTTATGCATAAACCTAATGTAATTTGATTTTGGAAGAATTATGGATATCTATTCTAATGTTGTTGTGATGAATTATGAATGAGGTTAATTAATTCTTATTGAAATGAATTTAGTATGGTTGATTCATGAGGGGTTTGATTTAATCATTTGATTAATTAGAGATGATAAGATGACTAATCCTATGTTGATTAATAAGAGATTAATTGATTCATGATGCCTAGTTGATTTAAGACATGGATTAAATGATGTGTTGATTTGGGTGAGTTTTTGAGATAAATCATGTATAAACCTAATCTAATTAGGTTGTAGTATGGTTAAGGATAATTAGGGGATTAATCCATAATCATGTTCAATTAGAGTTATTCTAATTAGGTGAGGGAGCTATTTAGTTATTTACTTCATATGTAATTAGCTAAATTCATTATGTGATCATAGGACTTGGATTCCAGATGAACGTCTCGACGTGGGATTGTTTAGCATGATCAACATATAAAGGCAGGTATTTCTTACCTTGATTCTTCAATTCTTTGACCTTAGTTCACGAGCTATATTTGGATAATAACTGTATTTACCTTGACTCCACTCGTATTTTTTTCCGAGCTTGATACTTATCCACTCGATCTTTGAGCTAATCGATTTGATGTTTATATAGTCTCTCGTTGCCATCCATGATATTTAGCAGATATTAGATACCATGTTTACTTGCTTTGATTGTTGTTTATTTACATACCTTAGTGAGCATGCTGGCTTCTTATGGTATAACTGATTCCTGTTTATATGTTTATATATATATATATGTGTGTGTGTGTGTGTGTGTTTGTGTGTGTGTGTGTGTGTGTGTGTGTGTGTGTGTGATGATTGTTGCATCTTACGCATCATATCATTGCATGTAAGTCAACAACAAATTTTCCCTTGTGGTCGAGAGAGTCATTGACCATAGCCGCATGCTCAACCACTCATGGGTAGTAGTAGCTGGAGCATATGCCGCTTGTCATGTTGTGCTCCCACTCGATCACTCATGGGTAGTGATAGCCGAAAATGCGAGCAGCAGGGACCCGATTGTTACGTAGCTAGTTAGCTACTCAGCACTTATCCACTCGGCCACTCAAGAGTATTGGTAGCTGGAGTGAGTATAATTGTCATTGTCCCAGCCTCTCGACCATGCAGGGGTCGTGGTGCAGAGGGGTGGGCGGGAGTGACTATCTATGCATACATTATTATTATTATACTTGCTGATAATGTTGATTGCTTACTTATGCATTTGTGTTATATATCCATGTGATATGCTTACATATGTTGAGTTATATACTTGTTATATGTGCTTAGACACTAGCTTACTTGTTAGTAGTATGTATATACCTCACATGTTATCCTTGTAGTTATGAGTAGTACTATAGCAGATCTTTACTACTCCTGACCTACTATTACTAGCCAAGGATATGGTTTCAAGTATGGACACTTATTATAATATCATTGTAGTATCTGCTATTTTTTTTACGAGATTGTATACCTTTATATCTCTAGTTTTTTATTATGTTCATGCACTATCTGTCTATTACCCACTAAGTCCTGGCACTCACCACCCCATAAATTGGTTTTCTTTCTCTAGGTAGTAGGTAAAGAATTTATGGAGCCACCTGGAGATCCTGTCTGCCAGTCCCATATCACATAGAGTGACATTTTTCTTTTATTGCTTCCATTCGCATTATTGGCTTTGGACTTGTTCGTGTACATGTATCTTTTGTATGAAGTTTAGCTTTGTAGTTTCTTGTATTTGGTTTGATGTAGTTGTCATGTCAAGCCGAGCGGCTCACAGTTGGTTGTTTTGTAATTTTGCATTGGTTATTTTGTGACTTCCGTTGTGTTTTGTTATAGCCGTGTGGGTTGCTTATTATACAACTGCGTGGTTATGTTCTTTTTGTTCAAGCCGTGTAGGCTGTGTATATAACTACGTGGTTGTATTTTATATCCAGGGGATGTTGATGGCTTGTGAGTAGCCTTGGGGCAATGTATACTGGTTTCATTTGTCACTACTATAGGAGAGGTGCTGCCTAATTTTCGTTGGACAACCTTACCCTCGGGGCGTCATAATAGGTCCCCTGGTGGTTGGCTAGAGGCGCAGGGGGTGAATAGCCCTTCACAAGTAAACTCAAACCTTTCTCAACATTTCAAACTAAATTAAGAAAACACTAGTTTAATAACAAAAAGTAAAAGCATAAACTAAAAACAGAGTCAAGAAAATTTACTAAGTTTGCAATCAGAGGATTGCTAATCTTAGACAAATGAAGTTCACTCAAATCTCCTTTAGGCAAAGTAGTCTCTTTTACAACGTTGACAACTTATAAAAGTAGTAGAAGAGAAAGAAGCCGTTTGAAAGTGTTGTTCTCTAACTACTGAAATCAGGGCTATATTTATAGCATTGATCCGGGTGCTTGGAAGTGTTCCGGGTGCCTGAGGTGGATAAAATTTTATCCATGACACAACGAATCACGACAGCTTGGCAAAAGATAAGTTTTCTAGTCCGGGCACCTGGATCAAGCGGAACCAATCCTCAACTAGGGCGCCCTAGCTACCCCGGGTGATCTGGGCCCCTGGACAAGGTCTGGGCACCAGGAGCAGAGTCAACTTCCAATTGACTTTTTGTTCAGGGCTTCCGCTCCAGTTCCGCTCGCTTGGGTGATTTGGTTCATCCGGAATAGGACTTACCCAAACCTATTTTTTGACCTTCTCGAGCAACCTTCAACTCTGGCTTCACATCTCTTGAAAATGTCACATCCCTCCTTTTCATCTACTAGTGTACTCCTACGCAGCACCTCGTCCCTCGGACATACCGAGCCCGTCAACTCTCTCTCATGCCATCCTTCTCGCTAGCTATGTCTTTCACTCGACTTTCTATGCTTCTAAGTTCCTGCACACTTAGACACAAGGCATCAAAAGACAATAGGACCTAACTTTGACTTGGTTGATTACATCAAAACTACCATATGGTAGTTACAATCTCCTCCTTTTTGATAGTAACAACCCAAGTTAAGGTAAAAATAAGACATTTGAAATAAATGAATATGCAAGTTTAAAACATTAGATATGTAATATTTTGAAAAAATATATATATCTCCCCTTTCAACTTCTAACTCTCCCTCTTTGATCACTTTAAAAATTATAATTTGGATAAATAATTCATAGAATATTAAATATTAGTCAAAATATTTTTAAAATATTTTATTGGGCAGAGAATATTATAAGTTTTTACCTAAAAAATTAATTTTATAAAAATAACTTTGAGAGATATTTTTAAATTGAAAACTATAATATTTGAAAAATTAATCATAAAAAATAATACAATGATAACAAAAATTGAAATTTTTTCTACAGATACTAAACAATATCCTCTTTTTTGAAAAAATTAATAACTAATTAATTATGAACAAAACTTATACAAAGAACTTTATTTTAGCACAATATGCAATTAAAAGGCAAATATTAAACCAAATTAAAATTATAAATATACACAAATTAAACTAAGCATGACTTTAGAACCCAATATAGATTCATTTCTACTATATTGATCAAGTATTTTCTAGAGATATATGTTTTTATCACTTTTTTGATTTGACCCTTGTGAAATCTATAATACCAATTTAATTTTTGAGAATATCTAAAATTTGAGCATGTAGTATTTTTTAAATTTTCTATTTGATCCTTTAGATTTGTATTTTCAGTTTTCAATTTTTCAAGATCCTCAATTAAGTAAGATTTTACCAAGATTCTTTTTATTTCTAAGTTTTCCTATTTTAAATTTTCATTTTTGGTTTTTAATTTACACATTTATTTAGACATTGATTTACTATTATAATATAGTTGATTAAGAGGTAAGAGGTATACCTCACTTACCATATCAGATCTGAAGCTTGATTCTCCCCCTGCTTCGTTGTATTCGTCTGAAGTCACTCCCCCTTCATTGATGTTGTCATCTGAGGTGCTTTGTTCTTCGTGGCTAGCCATCTGTACTAGTCCGGCGTATGCTTATATTTCTCACTTACCATGATAAGCTTTCATCCCAAGTGTCCTTGATATTCTTGTGCTTGTTTTGCTTGGGTCTCTTATCTTTTTCTATTTTGAGTTCCGGGCAGTTCTCTTTTATATATCCTTTTTTTTTACACTGATAGCATCGAACCTTTCTCCTATTTCTTGGATTTTTCCTGTCTGCATTTCTTTAAATTTATTAGATCAATTTTTTTTAACTTTCTTACCATGTAGGCTTCTTGGTCTCCTTTTAGATCTGAGTCTAATTCGGGTTCGTCCTTTTTGATGGGTTTTAGTGCTAGATTCTGGCTGGACTCTTTTGTTGTACCTGCACATCGAGTTTTATGTAATTCCAAAGTTGAAAACACATTTCTCTAGGGTACTTACCTCCAGATTCTTCGAGATGTAGTAGGCATCTATGATCAAAATTTATTTTGGAGTTCTGGGAAAGGTGTTGAGTGTATAGAATATCGAGTCCCGGTTGGTTATCGTTTCACTGAGATTTTCCAGTCTAGTGATCAACTCCTTAATCTTTGCATGTAGTTCGGCTATCTTCTCGTCTTTTTCCAGACAGATACTCATCGGCTTGTTCCGAAGAATGTCCTGTCATGCGAGATTTGCTTTGGATGTGCCTTCGTGGAGTTCCAGGAATTTCTCCCAGAGCACTTTTTCCAATGAGTAGCTTCCGATACGATTTACTTCTCGAGGCAGTAATACACTTAATAAGTGATAGTCCGCTCTACTGTTGGCTATGAAATCACTTTGCTCCTTCTTTGTCCAGAGCTACTCTTCTTTCTTTATGCCTTGCTGATCTTTGGGAACTACAAAATCATACTTATGTATTAAAAGAATTTTAAAGTCGATTCTTAGGAATACCTCCATTCGGCATTTCCAATGTGCGAACTCCCCCTCGAACTTTGGTGGGATGAGGCTTGGTCTGGCCATTGATTTTTCTTCGGTTGACGATTAGTCCTTCGAAAGCATTCTCACTCTGATACCAATTATAGGGCTCCTAACGACCGGCTAGAGGGGGTGAATAACCCTACACAAGTAAACTCAAACCCTTCTCGATGTTTCAAAATAAATTAAGAAAATGCAAATTTAATAACAAAAAGTAAAAGCATATACTAAAAACAGAGGCAATAGAATTTACTAGGTTTGCAATCAGAGGATTACTAATTTTAGACAAATAAAGTTCACTCAAATTTCCTTTAGGAGGAGTAGCCTCTTTTACAATGTTGACAGCTTACAAAAGTATTAGAACAGAAAAAAGTCATTTGTGTAACGTCCGCCCTTCCCACCACTTAGAAAGGGGGAGAAGGACGGGGTTACTTGAAACATACATACGTGCATATATGGCAGCGGAAGTATATAAATCTTTTTGTACCTTTTTTTGAAACAAACTAGACTAACTAAAGCATATAATCATGTTATCATAGAAGCATGTCCATTATCATAGAGCATATATCCAAACATATCATGTGAACCATGTATTAGCATTCATAACTTGATCTAACATCTACTACTTACGTGATGCATGATGTTTTACTTGAATAAAGCATACTAACATGGAACATGAAAACATAAGTTCATAGTGGGTAACCACCAATAAGTATCATCCATCAAACGTTATATAGAAAAATAAGATCACACGTAAAATTTTAGAATATATAAGCAATAAGCAGATCTATTCCACCATGTCACTGCCACACACATTCTTGCCCTTCCTGCTGCTCCCTTTTAGTTCAACCATTCTTTTCCTTTATCTGTAGTACAAGGGAAATTAAACTATAAGCACATAGGTTTAGTGAGATTCTTTCCTACTCACAAAACATAAATCATGCATCTAAACATAAAGTGGTGACATGTTCATTTAACCAACATCCAGATATAAATTTGCATGCTAGCATAAAGTAGAGTCACTCATGTAAGTAAATCATAATATGGCATGTGAGAGCTCATACATAAAGTAGTAGCGTGATCATCTAGGCATCATAGACATATTTTTTCAAAAAAACATCTTACTAAAACATAAAGAAAACATTTAGCATGAATAGGTATATGCAAGATATCCTTTTGAAAACATGTATCATGAAATGAGAATATGCAAGATGTCCTTTGAAAACATATATATCATATAAATACTTAAACATAATCTCATCATAAGGGCCCGGCTTTGTATCACATACATGAATTTGCGCGCATCCTAAATAGATCTGAGATAGCTAATCCCGAACCTATTAGGAACTAGGCTCGTTTCCTTGACCATCGACCTAGGGGCACTTAGGAGCTCATCCCTTACTAGGCCCGTTTCCTTGACCATCGACCTAGGGGCACTTAGGAGCTCATCCCTTACTAGGCCCGTTTCCTTGACCATCGACCAAGGGGCAACATAGGAGCCCATCCCCGGTACAAGTTATACAGAGTAAAATAACATATCATGTTTCTTATCATATCATAGCATATCATGTTCTTGTCATATCATGTTCTTGTCATATCATGAAGAGTGCTCTTAATCCCAACTTAAGGAAAGCATCTCTTAGGCTTTCCATTATACATAAGCCTTGCATAACATAATGACATAAAGTGCTCATAACATATAGCATATCATAGAGAAAACATACATGATGGCATAAGTGCACATAACATTTAGCATATCATAGAGAAAACATATATGATGGCATAAGTGCACATAACATTTAGCATATCATAGAGAAAACGTAACATGATGGTACAAGTGCACATAACATACAACGTGGTGACATAAAATCCATATCACATCATAAGGAGTCATTATCATGCATGGTTGGGGTTTTGATCTTCCTACAAACTCTAAATCATAACTTGGCCGAAACTTGTAAGCATGATTCTAGTTTTCTTTTATCAACTTAAAGCATGAAACTTTCATACCATACTTAGTATAGCAAGAGAGACTCCTAATAGGCATAAATGAGGTTCTAACCCTAATGTTCAACCCTTGGCCAAAACCTCTAGAAGCATGATTCCAAATTTTAAATGCAACATAAGGCATGGAACTTAAACTAACAATATATATAAGATCATATATCATGAGGAAGCATAAACCAGCATAGTTAGGTTTCAAAACTTTTCCCTAAACCTTTTATCCATTATTGGCCGAAACCTAAAGGTAGGGTTCTAGGTTTTTAACCCAATCATGAAGCATGAAAACTTAAACTAGCCATATATCAAAGATCATACATCATGAGGAAGCATAAACAAGCATAGTTAGGTTTCAAACTTTACCTTAAGCCTTTCATCCATTCATGGCCGAAACTTAAAGGGTAGGGTTCTAGGTTTTTTAACCCAACATGAAGCATGAAAACTTAAACTAACCATATATCAAAGATCATACATCATGAGGAAACATAAACATGTTGGTTGCTACTCGA
Source organism: Zingiber officinale (assembly GCF_018446385.1). Taxonomy (NCBI): domain Eukaryota; kingdom Viridiplantae; phylum Streptophyta; class Magnoliopsida; order Zingiberales; family Zingiberaceae; genus Zingiber; species Zingiber officinale. The sequence goes on along the minus strand of NC_056007.1, from coordinate 48,427,016 downwards.
AAAGCCTAGAGGTTCCACTGTACAAAAATTTTGTACAAAGGTCTGAACCTTTTCCTAGCTACCATGTGTTCTTTTAAATTAAATTTTGGATCGCCTGCGGAACTTAACACGTTTGATCCAAAACTTAATCTATTTGTTCTTTTAGGTTTTGACTTGGATCTCCTGCGGAACTTAACACGTTCGACCCAAATCACCTTAAGTTATTAATTCCATTAAATATTAATTTCCATAATTGGTTCCCAGTACTGACGTGGCGAGGCACATGGCCTTCTTGGATATGGGAGCAACCACCACCGACTAGACAAAACCTTTTATAGAAATCTAATATTTAATTTCCTAAAATAACTTTAGGTTAACCGAAAAGAACAATCAAATCACAAGGAAAAATAAAACAAAAGAACACAACTTCGAAAAACATATTCGAAATACTAGAATCGTAAGCCTCTTGTATTTGGTATTATTTCCAAAAATAACTAGTATGATGCGGAAAGAAAAAATACTAGTTATACCTTTTAGAAAGACCTCTTGATCTTCTACCGTATTCCTCTTCTAACCTCGGACGTTGTGTGGGCAACGATCTTCCGAGATGAGAATCCACCAAAGCACCTTCTTCTCCTTTCTTCAAGTTTCGGCCAAGCACAAAGCTTCCAAAAGATGAAGATCTTTTTCCACCAACCAAGCTCCAAGGGATACAAGCTTTCTCTCCTTCTTCTTCTTCTTCTCCAAGTAGTATCCGGCCACCACAAGAGCTCCAAGCAAATAGAGAAGGTTCGGCCACCACAAAGAGGAAGAGAGGAAGAGAGGAAGAGAGGTTGGCCGGCCACAACACCAAGGAAAAGAGGGAGAGAAATAATAGAGGTTGTTCACCATGAAGCCTTCTCTACCCCCTCTTTTATAATCCTTGGTCTTGGCAAATAAGGAAATTTAATTAAAAACTTCCTTAATTCTTTTGTCATGAAAAGGAAAATTTTATTTAATTAAAAATAATTTTCCTTTTCTCAATTTACATGGCCGGCCACACCAAAGCTACAAACAAGGAGAGTTTTAATTAATTAAAACTTCCTAATTTGTCTCCAGAAATTTATAAAATTTCTCCAATAATTTAATCCCTTCATGATTGGTTTATAAAAAAGAAATAAATTAAAATATTTCTTTTAAACATGTGGATAAAAAGAAAGTTATCTCTAAAAATTAAAATCTCTTTTAATCTACAAATAAGGAAAGATATCAAATCTTTTCTCAATCTTTTGTAGAAACTAATAAAAGAGAATTATTAATTTTTAAACTTTTCTTTTAAATCATGAACATGGTTAAAAAGGAAAGTTTTCTTAAAACTTAAAATCCTCCTTTAATCAACAAATAAGAAAAGATTTCAAATTTTAAACTCTCTTTTAAACATGTAGATGATTTACAAATAAGGAAAATTTTTACCAAAAATTAAAACCATCCTTTTAAACTACAAATAAGGAAAGAGATTAATCTCTTCTCTTAATCTTTGTAGAAAACTATAAAGGAAATTTTAATTTTAAACTCTCTTTAAAATCATGATATCCACATAAGAAATAATTTTAATAAAATCCTTTTTAATATTCTAGTGGACGACCACCCAAGCTTGGGACCCAAGCTTGGCCGACCACCTACATGACTCATCCACTTGATCTTGGCGGCCTAGCTTGGGTTCCAAGCTAGCTTGGCCGCCCCATTGATGGGTAAGAAGGTGGGTATGTGGGTATAAATCTCTATATACTAGAGGCTACGATAGGGACCGAGAGGAGGAATTTATTTTGGTCTCCCGATGAATCCGTGTTCGCCCTAACACACAACTTAATTTCATCAATAATAATTCATTCCACTAAAGAACTATTATTGAACTACCGCACCAATCCCAAATTACATTTTGGGCTCCTTCTTATTATGAGTGTTAGTCCCTGTGTTTAAGATATCGAATGTCCACTAATTAAGTGAGTTCTTGACAACTCATTTAATTAATATCTAAGTCCAAGAGTAGTACCACTCAACCTTATTATCATGTCGGACTAAGTCCACCTGCAGGGTTTAACATGACAATCCTTATGAGCTCCTCTTGAGGACATTATCAACCTAGTATCTCTAGGACACAGTTTCTTTCTATAATCAACAACACACACTATAAGTGATACCATTTCCCAACTTATCGGGTTTATTGATTTATCGAACTAAATCTCACCCATTGATAAATTAAAGAAATAAATATCAAATATATGTGCTTGTTATTATATTAGGATTAAGAGCACACACTTCCATAATAACTGAGGTCTTTGTTCCTTTATAAAGTCAGTATAAAAGGAACGACCTCAAATGGTCCTACTCAATACACTCTAAGTGTACTAGTGTAATTATATAGTTAAGATAAACTAATACCTAATTACACTACGACCTTCCAATGGTTTGTTCCTTTCCATCTTGGTCGTGAGCTACTGTTTATAATTTATAAGGAACCGATAACATGATCTTCTGTGTGTGACACCACACACCATGTTATCTACAATATAAATTAATTGAGCAACTACATTTATCATAAATGTAGACATTTGACCAATGTGATTCTTATTTCTATATAAATGTTTATACCAAAAGCTAGGCTTTTAGTATACACTCTAACAATCTCCCACTTATACTAAAAGACTAAGCTGCCATATCTGCTGCCATACATCTGATTCCCAACCCTTCAACATGCCCATCAAAAGCTCTTGCCTTAAGGACCTTAGTGAAAAGATCTATAGGTTATCACCTGATGCAATCTAGGCAGCAACAACTTCTCCTCGTTTATACGATTTCTCGTATTGGGTGGTACTTGCGCTCTATTGTGTTTACTTGCCTTATAGACTTATGGTTTCTTCGAGTTTGATACTGCACCAATATTATTACATTAAATTGTAACAATCTTTGGACAAACCAGAAATCATATCTAAGTCTATCTTGAGGTTATTGAGTCATTCAGCTTTTATGGCTACCTCAGAGGCTTGCCATATACTAAGCTTCTATGGTGAAGTCCAGAAAAACACCTATGCTTATCACTCTTCCATAGTTATGACTATACCTCACAAAACCCCGAGGTTGACTTATTATTATCCCTATCCGATTGGAAGCCAAAATCCATGCAACCCACTAAGACCAAATTAACTGCCTTGTAAGATAGCATATAATCTCTAGCGCCTCTAAGGTACTTTAATATATGCTTTACTGCAGTCCAATGTCCTTGTCAAGGGTTACTTTGATATCTGCTAATTATGCCCTTGGCAAAACAAATTTCAGATCTTGTGCATAGCATACATTAGGTTGTCTAACTGCCGAAGCATAAAGAACTGCCTACATGTCCTCAATCTCCTTTAATGTCATCGGAGACATCTCTTTAGATAAAGACAATCCATGCTTAAAAGGTAAGAAACCTTTTGAGGAGTTTTGCATGCTTAAAACGAGCAAGGATTTTTCCGATGTATCAATCTTGGAATAAATATATTTTTTCTTGTGATCCCTTATTACTTTGATCTTAAAAATATATACATTCTCCCAAGTCCTTTATATCGAATTATTTGGACAACCATACCCCTACTTCTAACAACATTTTGATATTGTTTCCAACTACCAAAAATGTTATCTACGTATAGTACAAGAAATACCACCACGTTTCCATCACATCTTTTGTATACACAAAACTTTATCCGTTTACTCAATAAATCCATAGGTGTGGATTACTTTGATAAACTGGATGTTCCAAGACCTTTGTATCAGTCCATAGACTGATTGAGCTTGCACATAAGATGCTCTTAGCTCTTTGCAATGAACCCTTCTGGTTGCTTTATATGGATGCTTTCTTCAAGACTTCCATTAAGGAATGCTGTCTTGACATCCACTTGCCAAATAGATAAAAGAATCTGGATAGACTTAAGCATGGCTACCAGTGAAAAAGGTTTCCTTTTTCATCAAGCCTTGCTTTGAAGGTTTCTACCTTCCTGTCTATCCCTCTTTTTCTATTATAGACCTTTTACACACAAAAGCTTTTACACCACTTGGTGGTTCTATAAGCTTCCAGATTTTATTAGAATACATATATTCTAATTCTATTATTCTTTGCTTCATATTTATCTTGGAGTGCTTCGTCATATGTCTGGAGATCAGGTTCATGTCCTTCAGGGATCGAGTTCAAAAACTCTCCCAAAACATGAATCTTTTAAGGTTGCTTAACAACCCTCCCACTACGACAAGGTATTTTCTGCAATTTGTGTATCATTTGTGATACGTGTTGCAGTTTTCTTGTGGTATCTCATCTTGTACAGTTGGTACTAGATTAGACATGTCTTTTATTATTTTCTTAAGAACAAATTTACTTATGAGCACGTGGTTCATTATATAGTCCTTTTCTAAAAATCAGTCATTGATGTTATCAATGACCTTCTGATTTTTAAGACTATAAACCTACTTTTGTTTATCTAGGATAACTTACAAACAAGTGAACTCCTATCCAACTTATCATTATCTCTCTTTAACATATATGCTGGATTACCTGAATCCGAATATGCTTCAAAATAGGCTTACGCCTATTCAGCAATTCTATATGAGTAGAGAGTTATGACTTGGAAGGCACTATGTTCACTTTCATTTTCAGAGTTTATCCTTAAAACAAATTTGGTAATTTTCTTAATAACTCATCATCTATCTAATTATTCCATAAGAGTTCTTTTCCTTCTTTCTACTACACCATTCCATTGGGGTACCAGATGCAGTTAGTTAGGATTGAAATCCAACTTCTGATAAGTGACTCCTAAAATCTCTCAAGAGGTACTTGCCACTACGATCTTCCATAGTGACTTTGTACTTTATTCCTCCGCATCAACCTTGTACTCTTTGAACTAATCAAAGTACTTAGTCTTGCGGTACATTAAGTAAATTTATTTGTATCTTGAATAGTTGTCTATAAATTAGACAAAATATTCAATACTACCTCTTGTCTGGATAGTCATAGGATCACACAAACCGAATGAACCGATTTCAACATATCTTTGACTCCATACCCTTGGACTTAAAAGCTTCTTGGTTATTTTCCTTCCAAGTAAGACTCGCAGGTTGGAAAGATTTCCACTATCAATGAACCCAAAAGTTCATCAGCTACCAATGAATCCTACTCAAGTATAACCTAGCTTTAGATGCCAAAGATATAATTGGTTCATTTCGAAGGTTGCTTTCTCTTAAAATTAGAAGATGTGTTACTAATTTCCATTTGTTGCATTGTGGGAGTTATTGGATTATAAATTGTCAACCATCATACCAGAATAGATAACTTCCCTATTTTTCTTGATAACAACTTTGTTATCAAAATAGACACAATATCTATAATAGTTTAGAAACTAAAAACTAGTTCTTTCTAAACTTGGTACGTAAAGACAATTACTTAAAATCCATATTTTATTCTTATCAAAGGATAAACATCTCCCACTGCAATAGCTGCCACTTTTATAGCAGTGCCCATGTGGACGGTGTTTTTATTTTCATTTAGTTGTCGGGTTTCTTGGAACCCTGCAATGAATTGCGAACATGATTAATGGCATATGTATCTACACTCCAGGTTCTAGTAGATAACACCACTAAACATGTTTCAACTAATGAATTAAATATACCTATATTGTTCTTAGTTCTAAGAAGACAGTCTACCTTAATGTCCAAGTCCTATTTCCAATCATTACAATTGGGACTACTAAGTCTTTTCTATAGTATAACAACTAGGGAATTGACAAACATCCTAAGAATCTCAAAAATATTTGGTCAAGATCAACTCCTTAAAATCTCCATGAATTTTGTGTATACAAAATCGAAGGAGATTTTATTCATTAATTTTATTATCTCGTCAACTTTACTTTATGACGAATAAAATTAATAGTTGATCTGTCTTTGATCAAATATTTGGTCAAAACTCTTTGAATTTAAAATAACATTGATTCCTCAAACAATATTATTTAAATTCACCAACACCTCAAACACCGTGAATTTTGCATGCCACGTTAGTGTGGACGTATACAAATTCATCATTTGTAAGAGGAGGGTTTTACCCATTGACTATCTTGTCAATATAACTTTTGACAAATAAAATTACCTCAAACACCATGAATCTTGTATGCCACGTTAGTGTGGACGATACAAATTCAAACATTTGTAAGAGGGGTTTATTAATTTTATTATATTGCCAATCTAATTTTATGACAAATCAATAGTTGGTTTCCCTTTGGTCACACAAGTGATAGTAGTGACTCCGTTGGGGAGGATACTATTAAATGTGTCTAAGTGTATACCATTACTTGACACTAAGTCCATTAATAAGATTATGCCCCTTCCGTTGGGGAAGATCACACGCCTTTAATTAATTCCAGTCATCACAAAAAGGAAGTGAGGGAGATGATGATGATGATGGCCGAGCCACACCAAGCTTGTTTGCATCACTTACAAACCAGTAATGGAGACCATGGGATTTACTTAAAAATCCCTCTCCCACTTAGTTATTTATAAATGAGGAATTTTAACTATGCTAGCCTACTAAATATGTAAACCAACATGCACACACAGCACAATATAAAAGAAATAAATAGAAAATCTAATTTTCAACTATTATGGCTTTTATCTCTAGTTGTCCTCCGTGTGTTGTCATCCCAAGCTGCTGCCATATTTGGCCACTACCACCAGGTCTAGCTGTCGCATCCATCTTGCTCCTAGTTCCGCTGCGCCTCTGGTCCTTAGAAGGTTCCACGCTTTGCAAGATTCGATCCGCGACATAAATAGAATTTTACATTTTTGATCCTATATTCCATAAAAGGAATGTACATGTATCTAGATCAAAATAAAATCCTAATAAAACTAAATACAGCTCCTGCTGTATTTTATAATACAATCATGCACACACATATAAATGCCCTTGACATGTCCAAGGGTCCAATCACACACATAATAACTATAAGTCATAATAGTTGGATCTTGCATCCACAAAGTTAGCACATCCTACTATTAACCTGCCTAAATTATGTATGACATGTGCATAATTAAACTAATATCAAATATACAGAGGCAAAACCCTAGCTCTGATACCAATTGTTGGTTGCTACTCGAAAAGCCTAGAGGTTCCACTGTACAAAAATTTTGTACAAAGGTCTGAACCTTTTCCTAGCTACCATGTGTTCTTTTAAATTAAATTTTGGATCGCCTGCGGAACTTAACACGTTTGATCCAAAACTTAATCTATTTGTTCTTTTAGGTTTTGACTTGGATCTCCTGCGGAACTTAACACGTTCGACCCAAATCACCTTAAGTTATTAATTCCATTAAATATTAATTTCCATAATTGGTTCCCAGTACTGACGTGGCGAGGCACATGGCCTTCTTGGATATGGGAGCAACCACCACCGAGTAGACAAAACCTTTTATAGAAATCTAATATTTAATTTCCTAAAATAACTTTAGGTTAACCGAAAAGAACAATCAAATCACAAGGAAAAATAAAACAAAAGAACACAACTTCAAAAAACATATTCGAAATACTAGAATCGTAAGCCTCTTGTATTTGGTATTATTTCCAAAAATAACTAGTATGATGCGGAAAGAAAAAATACTAGTTATACCTTTTAGGAAGACCTCTTGATCTTCTACCGTATTCCTCTTCTAACCTCGGACGTTGTGTGGGCAACGATCTTCCGAGATGAGAATCCACCAAAGCACCTTCTTCTCCTTTCTTCAAGTTTCGGCCAAGCACAAAGCTTCCAAAAGATGAAGATCTTTTTCCACCAACCAAGCTCCAAGGGATACAAGCTTTCTCTCCTTCTTCTTCTTCTTCTCCAAGTAGTATCCGGCCACCACAAGAGCTCCAAGCAAATAGAGAAGGTTCGGCCACCACCAAGAGGAAGAGAGGAAGAGAGGTTGGCCGACCACAACACCAAGGAAAAGAGGGAGAGAAATAATAGAGGTTGTTCACCATGAAGCCTTCTCTACCCCCTCTTTTATAATCCTTGGTCTTGGCAAATAAGGAAATTTAATTAAAAACTTCCTTAATTCTTTTGCCATGAAAAGGAAAAATTTATTTAATTAAAAACAATTTTCCTTTTCTCAATTTACATGGCCGGCCACACCAAAGCTACAAACAAGGAGAGTTTTAATTAATTAAAACTTCCTAATTTGTCTCCAAAAATTTATAAAATTTCTCCAATAATTTAATCCCTTCATGATTGGTTTATAAAAAGGAAATAAATTAAAATCTTTCTTTTAAACATGTGGATAAAAAGAAAGTTATCTCTAAAAATTAAAATCTCTTTTAATCTACAAATAAGGAAAGATATCAAATCTTTTCTCAATCTTTTGTAGAAACTAATAAAAGAGAATTATTAATTTTTAAACTTTTCTTTTAAATCATGAACATGGTTAAAAAGGAAAGTTTTCTTAAAACTTAAAATCCTCCTTTAATCAACAAATAAGGAAAGATTTCAAATTTTAAACTCTCTTTTAAACATGTAGATGATTTACAAATAAGGAAAGTTTTTACCAAAAATTAAAACCATCCTTTTAAACTACAAATAAGGAAAGAGATTAATCTCTTCTCTTAATCTTTTGTAGAAAACTATAAAGGAAATTTTTAATTTTTAAACTCTCTTTAAAATCATGATATCCACATAAGAAATAATTTTAATAAAAATCCTTTTAATATTCTAGTGGTCGGCCACCTAAGCTTGGGACCCAAGCTTTGGCCGACCACCTACTTGATCTTGGCCGGCCCTAGCTTGGGTTCCAAGCTAGCTTGGCCGGCCCCATTGGATGGGTAAGAAGGTGGGTATGCGGTGGGTATAAATCTCTATATACTAGAGGCTACGATAGGGACCGAGAGGAGGAATTTATTTTGGTCTCCCGATGAAATTAAGCATCCCGTGTTCGCCCCGAACACACAACTTAATTTCATCAATAATAATTCATTCCACTAAAGAACTATTATTGAACTACCGCACCAATCCCAAATTACATTTTGGGCTCCTTCTTATTATGAGCGTGTTAGTCTCCCTGTGTTTAAGATATCGAATGTCCACTAATTAAGTGAGTTACTGACAACTCATTTAATTAATATCTAAGTCCAAGAGTAGTACCACTCAACCTTATTATCATGTCGGACTAAGTCCACCTGCAGGGTTTAACATGACAATCCTTATGAGCTCCTCTTGAGGACATTATCAACCTAGTATCTCTAGGACACGTTTCCTTCTATAATCAACAACACACACTATAAGTGATACCATTTCCCAACTTATCGGGTTTATTGATTTATCGAACTAAATCTCACCCATTGATAAATTAAAGAAATAAATATCAAATATATGTGCTTGTTATTATATTAGGATTAAGAGCACACACTTCCATAATAACTGAGGTCTTTATTCTTTTATAAAGTCAGTATAAAAGGAACGACCTCAAATGGTCCTACTCAATACACTCTAAGTGTACTAGTGTAATCATATAGTTAAGATAAACTAATACCTAATTACACTACGACCTTCCAATGGTTTGTTCCTTTCCATCTTGGTCGTGAGCTACTGTTTATAATTTATAAGGAACCGATAACATGATCTTCTATATGTGACACCACACACCATGTTATCTACAATATAAATTAATTGAGCAACTACATTTATCATAAATATAGACATTTGACCAATGCGATTCTTATTTCTAGATTAATGTTTATACCAAAAGCTAGGCTTTTAGTATACACTCTAACAAAACAAGCATAGTTAGGTTTCAAAACTTTGCTCTAAGCCTTATATTCCATCTTGGCCGAAACCTAAAGGTAAGGTTCTAAACTTTTTAATACAACATGTAGCATGAAAACTTAAACTAACAACATATAAGAGATCATACATCATGAAGAAGCATAAACAAGCATGGTTAGATTTCAAAACTTTGCTCTAAGCCTTATTCAATCTTGGCCGAAACCTAAAGGTAAGGTTCTAAACTTTTTAATACAACATGTAGCATGAAAACTTAAACTAACAACATGTAAGAGATCATACATCATGAAGAAGCATAAACAAGCATGGTTAGATTTCAAAACTTTGCTCTAAGCCTTATATTCAATCTTGGCCGAAACCTAAAGGTAAGGTTCTAAACTTTTTAATACAACATGTAGCATGAAAACTTAAACTAACAACATGTAAGAGATCATACATCATGAAGAAGCATAAACAAGCATGGTTAGATTTCAAAACTTTACTCTAAGCCTTATATTCAATCTTGGCCGAAACCTAAAGGTAAGGTTCTAAACTTTTTAATACAACATGTAGCATGAAAACTTAACAACCATAGTTAACCACAAATCCTTATCTTGGCCGAAACTTGCAAGGCAAATTCCTAGGTTTTTCAAACAACCTTTTAACATAAAGCATACGAGAGCTACTTATACTGCCGGTGAGGGAATACTTACATCCTTTCGCTAAGAAAAATACCCTTGTTTGAGAAGTTTGCCTAAGAAGAAGATCCCCTTTAGCTTGGTTTTGGCAAATGAAGGAAAATGGTTGGGAATTTCGGTGGAAGAAGAGAGGAGGAAATAGAGAGAAGACAAAATGAAATTTTCCCTTCCTTTCTCTTATTTATGCCAAAATGAAGGAAGAAGGCAAAACCATCTTCTCATTGGGAAGAAAGAAGGAAACTCAAACTTCTCCTTCTAAGTGAAGGGGCCTTCACCTTAACTACAATCTCCCTTCTTTTCCTAACAGCACACCCATGCTGGGGCCACTGGTTATCACTTGAAATCACTTACCAAGAGGTTCAAGGTTTAAACCTTGGTTATGCCTCTTTTTGGTTCTATTTCCTTTTTATTTTTGAAAAATCTACATAAAGTCTATTTTAATTATAGAAAAATTCATAAAATTACTATGGATCCTATGGGTGTTACAATTTGAAAGTGTTGTTCTCTAACTACTGAAATCATGGCTATATTTATAGCATTGATCCGTGTGCTTAAAAGTGTTCTGGGCACCTAAGGTGGATAAAATTTTATCCGCGATGCATCGGATTACGACATCTTGGCAAAAAATAAGTTTTCTAGTTCAAGTGCCTGGACCAGATCCAGGCGCCCAGATCGGGTTGAACCAGCCCTCGACCAGGGAGCACACCCGAGGCACCCTGGCTGCCTCGGGTGATCCAGGCCCTCGGACCCGGAGCAGAGTCAACTTCCAATTGACCTTCTATCCAGGTCTTCCGCTCTAGTTCCCCTAGCTTGGGTGATTTCGCCCATTCAAAATAAGGCTCACCCGAACCCATTTTCTGGCCTTCTCAAGCAACTTCCCACTCTAGCTTCTCGTCCCTCAAAAATGTCGTGTGCCTCCTTTTCGTCTGCCAGCATACTCTTCCGCATCACCTCATCCCTCAAATGCACCAAGCCCGTCGACTCTCTCCCATGCCGTCCTTCTCGTTAGCTGCATCATTCGCTCAACTTTCTGTGCTCCTAACTTCCTGTACACTTAGACATAAGGCATTAAAAGACAACAGGAGCTAACTCTGACTTTGTTGATCACATCAAAACTACCATGAGGTACTTACACATAGCATTAAAATGGATTAGAATGATAGTATGCAAAGAAATTTTTCTTGAAGGCATGTCTAGGCTAATTCATATGTGTTCTACCTGGTGCACTATACCTAGTGGATCTGATCGAAGCTACCCCAATCGAACATGAACTAGTTAGACCAAAACTTAGTATTAAGTTCTTTTAGTTGATCATTTTTGGGAAGTTATCTTAGATGTGATTTCTTTAATAATGTCAATTGTGACTCACCACAATCTAGAAACTTACCAACTTCTTTTTATGAACTAAAAACTATATTTGAATCTAACAAGGATCAAACAACCTTTTTTAGAATTTTTTAATAATTCAAAATAATTATTTTGAAATTGCAAATGATGAAGCAAAGATATTTTCGTTTATCTTTTGGATAGGATAATCCATTTCCCAACCTTCCTCCATGTCCATATGGGCAATCATCTATTCATCAAAAATATCTAGTTCAGCCGAATAAAAAGAAGTTGAAGAGTTATACCCACCACATTCCGTGAAGAATGGATTAATCCTTTAATCTTTAGACACATCCGTTGTGAGGATGTGTAATTGCTGATGACTACTTGAAGCTGAGGTGTCATTAATTTGTGCCTGTATTGTTGGTAGGATTTTGTTCATCAGGTTTTCCCATTCTGGGGTACCTACTTGGACCGTTGGAGGAATCGTAATAGGGGAGAATTAATCAACTTCAATTGACATAATCTTAATCAATACTCAAAATATTAATAAACTTTAATTAAAATTAGATAATTAATCAAAAAAATACATTAATTAATTAAATTTGAATCTAAGAAGTGACCCTAATTAATTAAACAAAATAATGATTAATTCCAATAATAATAAAATTATAAAATATTTATTTAATAAATTCAACTAATTTTAAGCATACAAAATATTTTTAAATTAATTAATTACATAAATTAACTTAATTTAAAATTAATTAATAAAATACTTAACATTAGCTTAAAATTAAATAATTAATTAATTTAATTTTAAATTAATTAATAATATTAAATTAATCAATCCTTAAACCATTCTCATTAACTCAAGATAATAATAAACTAATCAACTTTAAATAATTAAAACTAAAATTTTAATTTAATCTTTAATTCTTAATTAATTTAAATCTAATTAATTTTCACTTATTAATTAATCTTAAATTTTTTCATAATTATTTATTAAATTAATTTTAACTTTAAAAAATTTAATTAAATTAATTTTTAATTAACAATAATTCATAATCAAATAATCCTCAACTTATTAATTATGAAATCAACTATTAAAATAAAATTTGAACTTCAATTAACTCTAAATAAATTTTAAAATTAATCAATTTAACTTAATTAACTCTAATAATTAATATAAAAGTAATAAAATAATAACAAATCAACTGAATTAATTAAATAGTAATCATTTGAAATTAGTCACCTTAATTAATTAAATTTACTTTAATTAACTCAAAATTATGTTTAATCAGCTTATTAAAATTGATTTTAACTTAATAATCCATGTTCAACTAAAATTTAAACTCAATTTTAACTCAATTCAAATTACAACAAACTCAAAATTAATAAAGTCATCTCACACTACTATAGGATTACCATAGTTAAAAATTTTAAAAGGGTGAGATGCTAAGAAAAGTAAATTGAAAATATTTTTAAAAACTTATACATCTATTTTCTTAAATGTATTTTTAAAATTTTTATTGATGATTCATTGAGCATCTTATATATAAAAATAAATTTTGATCATGACCTAAATCTTTAGATTTTTAAGTTAACCATTACTCTTTAACACATATAAGAATATCTTTCTTATGGATAATAAGAATATCCAAAAGAATGTATGATTAAGAGAGAGACTTTACTGAAAGACATACTTTTAAAAGAGGTTCAAAATTAAATATTTTTGAAATACATCTTCAAAATGGGTTTTAAAAGTTTTGAGTTTAAAAATGCTCTTTTAAAAACAAATTTTCAATATTCTTTTAAAATATTCTTTAAAATCATACTTTAGAAAATATTCGGAAATATTATGTTTTCAAAAATATTTTTAAAATTCCTTTGAAAAACTATATTTGTTATATTAAAAAACTCATTGAAATGATGTTTGTTAAAATTACTTTGCAAATATTTTTTGAAATTTTAATTTTTGTCAAATATTTTTGAAAATCACTCTTACAAAATTACTTGAAAAATTATTTTGGAAGAACTAATTCTTCTGTGAAAAATATCTTGGTTTTACAAAAATCTTGAAAAATATTTTTAATAAATATTTTACTTCATAAATTCTTTGAAAATGTCTTGAAAATATTTTTGATAGTATCTTGGAAATATTTTTGAAAATCACATTGTAAAGTATCCTGAAAATATTTTAAAATAAATTTGCAGAATGTTCAAAAATTCCTTTAGAAATTCCTTCAAAAGAATTTTTGAAATTATGAAAATAGCATTTCTCATAATTTGATTCATGTTCATTTTGAAAACCCTAAATACATCTTATTATTGTCTTTAAGAGGGTAAGCAAAATGTGTATTAAATGATTGTTGGTGCAAAACCTAAGGAGTTCCTTAGGAATCAAAGCAATTAAGTTAGTAATCTTTTTGATATATGCTAAAAGGAGATAAGAAAGGTTTAAGTTAGAACCCTATTTATTTTTGGGCATAAGACTTGATAAGTTGGGTTAAGTAGCCTAACTTAAACATACTATCAAAATCAAAATGGGGTGATTGTTGATACAATCTGTTGGAATCCTAGAGTTGTTTTGATGTGATCAACAAGTTAAGTTAGACCCTGTGGTGTTTTAATCCTATGTCTAAGTGTGCAGGAACTTAGGAGCACAGGAAGTTGAGCGAAAAATGTGGCTAGTGGGAAGGACGGTACGGGGAGAGAACCGGCGGACTCGGTGCATCCAAGGGATGAGGTGCCGCAGAAGAGTACCATGACGGACGAGAAGGGAGTGTGCGCTGGTTCCGAGGGATGAGAAGTTGGAGCGGAAGACTGCTCGGGGAGCAAGAAACGCAGCTAGTAAGAAGGTTGCCACGAGAGAGAGCTGATGGGCTCTGTGTAACCGAGGGACGAAGAGCTGCAGATGAGTACGCTGGTAGACGACAAGGAAGCACGCTACAATTCCGAGGGACGAGAAGTCAGAGCGAAAGCCTGCTCGAAAAGGTCAGAAGTTGGGTTTAGGTGAGCCCTATTCCAGATGGCCGAGATCACCCAAGTGAGCGGAAGACCTGGACCGAGGCGAACTGAGCCGGAGTAGAAGACCCGGATTGAAAAAGTCAACGAGGTTGACTTTCCCCACCTGGGGTGCCCGGAACAGTTCGGGGCACCTGAAACCATTCCGGGCGCCCGGAATGCTGATTCTATTTATAATGACATGGACGCTTACCGTTGCCTCGAGGATAAAGTTTTTTCCCCTCCCAGGCACCTGAAACCCTTCCAAGCACCCCGACCAAGGCTATAAATATAGCTTTGGTTCAGAAGCTAGAGAACAGACAAGCAATTAGAATTTTCAACACTTGTGCGCTTCATTTGTAGTTTAGCTGCTTTATTTCCTGTGCTTAAATGCTGTAAGAGGCTTCTTTGCCTGAAGGAGATAGTTAGTGCGCTTCAACTTCCTTGGATTAACAACCTCCCCGGTTGTAACCAAGTAAACCCCTTTGCCTCTTCTTTCTTGTTATATTTATTTACTTTATTTATGCAAGTGTTTATTTGAAAGTTTGAGAAGGGTTTGTTTTTAATTTTTGTAGGGTTATTCAACCCCTCTTCTAGCCGGCCAACGCGGTCCAACACAATCGACTTCAGGGTTTTGATGTTTGGTTGACAATATGTTTAATGAAGTCTAATCAGGTCAAAATTGACTTAATAATTAGCAAGGGTAGGGTGAGAAGTCTACCGAGTGACTAGTCCTAATTGTGGTTAGGCAAGGAAAGTCCTAACTATGATTAGGCAATGAAAGTCTTAGACACAGCTAAGCAAGGGAAATCTCTGCAGATCATAGAAATTAGGTAGGATTTGATAGTTGAAGGATCCGATATTGAATTCCTAGAGGGTCGATTTGATGTTGAGTCCTGGTGAGTGAAGCTAGGTAGTGAAAACCCTAAAGGAAGGTAATCCTAGGTCTTGGTGAGTGAAGCTAGATGATGAAACCCCTAGGAGGAGGTAACCTTAGGTAACGAGAAGTTTTGGAGGAGTGAACTCCAAGAAAGGTTGATCGAAGCAGTCGTCCAAACCAACAGATCTTAGTAAATCTAAGTTTGGTTTTACCATAATATTTTGTATTATTATTATTGTTGTTGGCTAATTTAGTATTGCAGTAAAAGTCTTAGTGGATAAGGTGATCATACACTGAGCAAAGAAAGTCCAAACAGGTCTAGAGGACTAAATGTTTTGAAGGTAAGTTGAAGTAAGAAACCGGATTGCAGTGATGGGGAGGTCATGTCACAGGATGGGACAAACCCTAGGTCAGTGATCTAACTAAAAAAACTGGGAGGTTTCCAAGTTGAGATCAAGACAGATCTTACTGTTTTACTCATGCATCATTATACTATTGTGCTAACTTTATATTGTAGGGATATTAATTTTATACCGTCGAACTAACTCTGTTTTACAGAAATCAAAAGGATAAGTTAATCAAACATAGGGATTGGTCAACCGAACTAGGCTGACGTAGCATAAAGTTTAGATTAGGAAGAACAGACTTGGCAGGAAGGTAGATCAGTTGATCGAACGTATGGATCAGTTAACCAAACTAGATATAGCAAGCACAGTGGCAGATTCGATCTCGATAAAAGTTGGAAACTGTAAGGATCTATTGATCGATCAAGGTGATTAGTTGATCAATTAGTTAATGCTCTTAATTACGCGAAGATCGGATCTCGGTGAAGAAGGTTGGATGATTAGTCAACGGATAGGGTGATTGGTCAACCAAAAGTATCAGTCGACCGAAGCCATTTTTAGTTGATCGAATGTGTCTTATAAAAGAACCTCGAGATCAGCATCAACAATAACTTCTTCTATGCAATCCTCTAATTGTGCTTCGACTATTCTATGCTTCAAACTACACGTGCAAGCTGTTATGCCAAGAAGTGCCAACGAGCTTCATCTTTTACTCTTTGTCGGTATACTTTACATTTCAGTTTATATTATTTACAAGAAGATAGTAGTGTGTTACTATCATTCTTTTCATTATATGAATTTCTTCTTCTGAAGTTTTCAAAAAGAGGAATTATAGTGAATTGTCTAATAGTGTGATGAAGGATCACAATTCTTGGAGTAGGAGTCGATATAGGCTCCGAACCAAATGAGTCATTTACATTGCTTTTACTTTTCTATTGTGCTGCTTACTTTGAAAAAACAAAAGGTTTTTTAAATGAGCAATATTCATCCTCCCCCCTTCTATCGTGTTTTCAATCATTCAAAAGGTAGGCAAGTTTCTAATCCAACACGAGAAGGAAGAAGAAAACAAAGCCATTGAGAAAAATCTGAGACTTCAAGATCCAATCTCTTACTTTGGAGAGGATGGAGATGTAGAGCGTGGCTTCGGATCGCTGATAGATGGCCAGAAAAATGGTAGATCTAGACATCATGGGTCTCTTCCAAAAGAAGGGCCCTCCTCCTTCTTGAATTGTGGAAGAAGACCTCCTTTTATAGGATAAGGCACGGTCTGTCACACAGACCATGTCATATAGGCAATACCAAAGGGGGGCGGAGGATGAGAAGGAAAGAAATAAAAATGCAAGGGATTAGTTAGCAGCTTGAAATAGAAAAGATAAGGAACTTATTTCACAGACTTTTGCTACTTCAAACTATTACAATTTCTCCCCTGAGTAGAGCTCAAGTTTTGCTTGATGTCTCTACTGTAAGGATTTCGAGCCGCAAAAACCGCTTTTTCACGTTGCGGAAACCCCGAAAAACTTGCCACCGGATCCGTGCGAAATTAATAAAATAAACTTGTACATGATTTTATACTCGAGATCTACATTAGATCTAAATGATAGAGAAGTTACCCTTGAAGCGATGACCTTCACGTATCCCGCTCGTCCAAGGTCCTTCAGATCTCGAGTGTGTTCAAGCGTACACACCTCTAGTAGTATCCACACGAACAAGAAGTGTTCTCGAACACTCAAGGATGGAGAAGAGAGCACCACAAGTGTGCTAGCCCTCCCTAGGGCTCTCGAGTGGCATTGGAAGAAAGGTAGGAGAAAAGATAAAGATATAATCTCAAACGCTCCTCTTATTTTTTTTCTATATGACTATCACTCTACCTTTCTTCTTGGATAAACTCACTAACTATCTTGTCTTGATTGGAGCTCTCGGCAAAAAGAGGACAAGGAGCAAGAAAGAAGTAAGGAAGATGATACAAAAATGAATGAATTAATTCAATGCCTATGAATCTACCATTCATATGGCCGGCCACACTAGGAATGCAATTAATTACATTCAATGAATCTTAATGCATTCATTTGGGCGGCCAATGAATCTTCCATTCATATGGCTGGCCACACTTGGAATGCAATTAATTGCATTCAATGAATCTTAATGCATTCATTTGGGCGGCCAATGAATCTTCCATTCATATGGCCGGCCACACTAGGAATCTTGCTCTCCCTTGATGATTTGGCAAGGATGTGTTGGCTAGCCATGCCATGAAAGATAAGTTATCCTTCATGAGGTGGCATCAAGTCAAACTTGATATTTCCACTTCCATATGGTCAAGTCAAACTTGATCACTCATCTTCCTTAGTGAGTTAAATCCAACCTAATTGACTCTAACTCAAAATGCCTAAATTAGATTACTCTTAATATAATTTTTGATTCATCATATGAACCTAATCTCCATTCACTTGTTCTTTGTGTGTGACCCAATAGGTTCTTGCAATTTTGACAATGTTTCTAAATCTTATTTAGAAACATAAGCAATGAGCGGCATCTAGCAATACATCATTGCTACCCAAGTTGCAAGAATATTGAGATCCAACATTACCTTTGTGACTACTAATTGTGACTCTCACAATATGTGACAATGTCCTTCTATCCTTGACATCTAGATTGATCAATGTGAGGCATAGACCGTGTCATCCTCTAATCAATCTAAATCTTAAATCCCAAGTAGACTCACTCAATCAAATGAGCTCAACATCTCATATTGACTCATTTGGGCATGACCATGCACTTAGTGGTCTCACTCTATCAAGAATAATGATGTCACTCCCGTCATATAGGAGGGATAGATCCCATCTACATCACTCACATTCCTCCGCATAATTTGTTACATACCCAGTAATCGCCTTTATAGTCCACCCAATTACGGGTGACGTTTGACGAAGCCAAAGTATGCAACTCCTTATTTAGGGAACCATGGTGACTTCAGGTCCAAGGACTAATAGTCATACTAATAGCCACATGAGAAAGTATATGACACTCATATAATGATTGATCCATGATACTTTCTCATGGCGGGTCATTCAGTATACATTCTCCAATGCATACCCATGTGTCAACTTGATATCTCTATATCCATGACTTGTGAGATCAAGTCATCGAGTTGACCTACATGCTAGTCTCGTCACATTAACATTGTCCCTGAATATTAATACTTAACTAGGAATGATTAAGAGTAGTGTTCCCTATATCATCTCACTATCGATTCAACCAATCGATTGATATAGGTAAGAACCTTCTACTCAAGGACGCTATTATACTTAGTTATTTGGCACCAATACAAGTAAGCATAATAACCATAAACAAATGCCTTTATATACATAAGAATATGATACAATGAGTCAATACAACAATCATCTCATGATTGGGTGTAGGGCTCTAACTAACAATCTCCCACTAGCACTAGTGTCAATCAGTGTAGGCTCTAAGGTCCAATGACCTAGTGTGACCATCATGCTTTCTATGTGCCAAAGCCTTGGTCAAGGGATCAGCGATGTTAGCCTCTGTGGGTACTCTGCAAATATTCACATCTCCTCTATCGATGATCTCTCGAATGAGATGGAAGCGCCGTTGTATGTGTTTGGTCCGCTGGTGTGAGCGAGGTTCCTTAGCTTGTGCAATCGCTCCATTGTTGTCACAATAGAGCTCTATAGGATCGGCTATGCTAGGAACCACCCCAAGCTCAGTAATGAACTTGCAGATCCAAACTACCTCCTTTGTTACTTCTGATGCAGCAATATACTCGGCCTCTATTGTAGAATCAGCGACTGTGTCCTGCTTCGAACTCTTGCAGCTCACAGTACCACTATTCAAGCAAAACACGAACCAGACTGCGATCGATAATCATCCTGGTCAGTTTGGAAGCTGACATCACTATAACCCTTTATAGCTAGCTTGTCATCGCCTCCATATATCAAGAAATATTCTTTAGTCCTTCTCAAGTACTTAAGAATATTTTTGACCGTTATCTAGTGGCTTTCACCTGGATCTGACTCGTATCTGCTCATCACGCTCAAAGCATACGAGACATCAAGACGAGTACATAGCATGGTGTACATGATAGATCCTATGGCTGAAGCATAAGGGATATGATCCATGTGATCTCTCTCCTCTCTATAAGAGGGACTTTGAGTCTACGAAAAACTCACACCATGTGACATCTGCAGAAATCCCTTCTTGGAATTCTGCATGGCAAATCGTAGTAGTACTTTGTCAATATATGTACTCTGACTTAGGCCAAGCACTCTCTTAGATCTATCTCTGTAGATTTATATGCCTAGAATACGGGTTGCTTCACCTAAGTTCTTCATTGAGAAACAATTCCCTAGCCAAGTCTTTACAGACTGCAGCAAAGGGATGTCATTCCCAATGAGTAGTATGTTATCCACATACAATACAAGGAAGACAACTGTGCTCCCTACAATCTTCTTGTAGACACAAGGTTCATCTTCATTCTTGATGAAACCAAACTGTTTGATCGCATCATCAAATCAAAGATTTCAGCTCCGAGAAGCTTGCTTTAGTCCATAAATGGACTTATGCAGCTTGCACACTCTGCCAGTATGCTGTGGATCTACAAAACCCTCAGGTTGTGTCATGTACACATCCTCGAGCAGGTTTCCATTCAGAAACGCGATTTTGACATCCATCTGCCAGATCTCATAATCGTGGTATGTTGCAATAGCAAGCAAGATCCAAATGGACTTAAACATCGCTAATGGAGAAAAAGTTTCATCATAGTCAATACCATGAATTTGCTTGAAACCTTTAGCTACCAAGTGACCGTTATAGATAAGTCCATCCATGTCAGTCTTTCTCTTAAAGATCCACTTACACCCTATGGGTTTGACGCCCTCAGGTGGATCAACCAAAGTCCATACTTGGTTGGTGTACATGGATTCCATCTCGGATCTCATGCCCTCTAGCCATTTCTCAGAATCTGGTCTCATCACAGCTTCCTGATAGGTGGTAGGCTCATACTCAATGAGCATAGCGTCATCAGGGTTAGACAAGAGAAATGAGTATCTATCAGGCTGACGACGTACCCTATCAGATCTGCGAAGAGGTATGTCTACTTGAACTGGTTTTTGCTCAACTCCTTGTGCAATAATCTCGTCATCCACAACTCTTTGTGGTTCCAGTTCAACTTCCATCAAAGCCTCAGTGCTATCGTCCATATCTTGAACTTCTTCAAGATTGAACGTACTCCCACTAGTTTTTCTAGAAACAAAATCCCTTTCTAGAAAAACCCCAGTCTTAGCCATAAATACTTTGTGCTGACTGGGAATATAGAAGTAATATCCCTTCATTTCCTTGGGATATCCTACAAAATAGCACTTATCAGATTTGGGTCCTAGTTTGTCCGAGACTTGACGTCGAACGTAAGCCTCACAACCCCAAATCCACATAAAAGACATCTTAGGATTTCTCCCAGTCCATATCATATATGGTGTCTTTATCACAGCTTTAGATGGAACACGGTTAAGTGTAAAGGCAACTGTGTCTAGAGCATATCCCCAAAAGGATATAGGAAGATCTGTGTGACTCATCATAGATTGAACCATATCTAATAGGGTACGATTCCTCCTTTCAGATACACCATTCCACTGTGGTGTTCCAGGAGGAGTGAGTTGGGATAGAATCTCACACTCAGCTAGATAGTCACGAAACTCCTAGCTAAGGTATTCACCACCTCGATCTGATCGAAGTACCTTGATGCTCTTGCCAAGCTGGTTTTGTACTTCATTCTTGAATTCCTTGAACTTTTCAAAGGATTCTGATTTATGTGTCATCAGGTACACATAGCCATATCTACTGAAGTCATCAGTAAATGTAATGAAGTACCTATGACCACCTCTAGCAGCGACATTGAAAGGGCCACATACATCACTATGTATAAGTCCTAACAAGTCTGTCGCTCTTTCGTTGTGTCCACTAAAGGGAGTTTTAGTCATCTTACCTAGTAGGCATGACTCGTATGTCTCATATGATTCAAAATCAAATGAGTCCAGCAAACCATCTTTATGGAGCTAGGATAAGCGTTTGTCATTTATATGACCTAAGCGACAGTGCTAGAGATAGGTTTGGTTCATTTCATTTGATTTGAACCTTTTGGTATTTATGTTATAGATGGGGTTCTCTAAGTCTAGATTATAGAGTCCATTAATCAGAGGTGCACTACAATAGAACATATCATTTAAATAAACTGAACAACATTTGTTCTTTATTATAATTGAAAAACCTTTCTTGTCCAAACAAGAAACTGAAATTATGTTCTTAGTAAGAGCAGACACATAACAACATTCATCTAGTTCTAGTACAAGCCCAGAAGACAGAGATAGATAGTAAGTCCCTATAGCAACTGCAGCAACTCATGCTCTATTGCCTACTTGTAGGTCTATCTCGCCCTTCGTCAATGTCCTACTATTTCTCAGCGCCTGTACATTAGTACAAATGTGAGAAGCACATCTGGTATCTAATACCCACGATGAAGAAATAGAATGATTAACTTCTATAACATGTTTACCTGAAGTAGAAATCTTATTTCTCTTCTTCTTAAGATCTTCTAGGTATCCTTTGCAGTTCCTCTTCCAGTGCCCTTCTTGTCCTTGATATAGTTGATGAAGATGTTCAACCATATCATAACCACCCATCAACTCGTGTTGCTTCTGAAGCTCAGAGTTCATGGTTGGGAGCATAAGACAGGACACATCTAATGCGTCATCTTGATACTTCTTGTAAGCATCACGGTCAGCTCGCGTGGCAGTGGCAGGAGATGCCGCGGGAATGGGCTGCTCCAGGACGTACAGTTTTCGTTCATGTGTGAGAACAATTCTCAGGTTCCTGTATCAGTCCAGGAAGTTAGCTCCATTAAGCTTGTCCTTATTAAGGACATAACGCAGGGAGAAGGTGTTCGTGTTTGACGACATGGTAATCTACAATAGAAAATGCAGAAAATAAATAATCATATTCCACTAATCATTTAATTAGGCCTTTAACTAAATGATGTTCCCACTGAATTATACAACTTTTGTAGAATCAAGTCATGGACGTGGTCAAACCACACTTACTAGATTCTAGCTATAATTCGTGCGGGACAAGATCCACATTATACTACACCTTGAGTTAGATTTGACTAAATCGCCCAAGACTTAGTATGATCGGTAGGTAACTAATTACCAATTACATCTCTATGCAATTCTTGTTTATAGGATCAAAATCCGCATGTATATTAAAACTTGAGTTATCTTTGGCTAAATCGCCCAAGAGTTAATATAAACGTGATTTTGACCTATCTACCAACCATTGGAAAATGCCTATAGTTAAACCTGATCTAATTGAGGTTAACTAGTTTTACTCAATCTAATTGAGCTTGTACTCACCCATGCGTTGATAGGCGGGACCAAGATTGTCCCTCCGCACCCTACCAAGATAATATGCGTTGCTCTGCTTTGGCAGATTCAACAACAGCATGTGATCGAGGTAGTGATGGGTATCACGGTATGGTAGCCATTTTTCGAGTTGATTCGATTATGATCTAATCTAATCGAGAATGTGTATCAAATACACATAAAGGCACTAATTTCAATAAATTAGCATACATCACATACAAGAACAATGATATATATATATATTAATTAACTATTTAATTAAATTGTGATGAGATCATAGCCCTACTACGATCTTCTCAAGCCAATGAGAATATCGGATGGTCATCCTAGGGTTAGCTGCTTCATCAAGCGCCTTCTTTGACTACCATGTGTTGACTTCAGCCTCCTCGTAACTCCTCCTTGAGTAGACCTTCCACGGCTTCAATTTTGTACATTACAAATGTGAAACTCGAGTTACATTCGAGTCTAAAACTATTTTACAACCAGAATATAAAAGAGAGGGCACGACACGTAGGTCGCATAACAAATACAACATGCACAACACAAAGATGGCGCGCGGGCCATATTATGAATTACAACACATTATTAACCAATCGTATTGGGTCTTTTGGGCCATGATCATCACAACATCACACATAATTCTAAATTATGTATTTTATATAAATTTCTGTAATTTTACTACTATTTTATCTATTTTATGAGTTACAACTTCCCGGCGGTCCTGATTAGCGATTTTCGAGCACAATCGCGGAACAAAGCCCCTTGTGGGGTTAGGGGCAGCACCCCTACTTGTGTATAACCATCGCGAGTGTTCCTAAGCAATCCTACAGCGCCTTAAGTCACTGTCCCAAACAAAAATAAATTTGTTTGGGCGAGACCTTGCCGTTCGGAAGGTTTTTCTCGGTCATCGAAGCCTACAAGTGACCAAACACTTGTTGCTTCGCTTCTACGAGAAAAATACTCATAAAAACCATAAAATTAATAAAATCATAGAGACTTACAGAAATGAAACTTTTTCATAAAACAAAAACATGTACAAGTTCACACGTGGCTCTGGTACCACTGTAAGGATTTTGAGCCGCAAAAACCGCTTTTTCGCGTTGCGGAAACCCCAAAAAACTTGCCACCGGATCCGTGCGAAATTAATAAAATAAACTTGTACATGATTTTCTACTCGAGATCTACATTAGATCTAAATGATAAAGAAGTTACCCTTGAAGCGATGTCCTTCGCGTATCCCGCTAGTCCAAGGTCCTTCGGATCTCGAGTGTGTTCAAGCGTACACACCTCTAGTAGTATCCACACGAACAAGAAGTGTTCTCTAACACTCAAGGATGGAGAAGAGAGAACCACAAGTGTGCTAGCACTCCCTAGGGCTCTCGGGTGGGATTGGAAGAAAGGTAGGAGAAAAGAGAAAGATATAATCTCAAACGCTCCTCTTATTTTTTTTTTTTATGTGACTATCACTCTACCTTTCTTCTTGGATAAAGTCACTAACGATCTTGTCTTGCTTGGAGCTCTCGGCAAAAAGAGGAGAAAGAGCAAGAAAGAAGTAAGGAAGATGATACAAAAATGAATGAATTAATTCAATGCCTATGAATCTACCATTCATATGGCCGGCCACACTAGGAATGTAATTAATTGCATTCAATGAATCTTAATGCATTCATTTGGGAAGCCAATGAATCTTCCATTCATATGGCTAGCCACACTAGGAATGCAATTAATTGCATTCAATGAATCTTAATGTATTCATTTGGGCGGCCAATGAATCTTCCATTCATATGGCCGGCCACACTAGGAATCTTGCTCTCCCTTGATGATTTGGCAAGGATGTGTTGGCTAGCCATGCCATGTAGGATAAGTTATTCTTCATGAGGTGGCATCAAGTCAAACTTGATATTTCCACTTCCATATGGTCAAGTCAAACTTGATCACTCATCTTCCTTGGTGAGTTAAATCCAACCTAATTGAGTCTAACTCAAAAGACTTAAATTAGATTACTCTTATTTTAATTTTAGATTCATCACATGAACCTAATCCAATTGGTTCATCATATGAACCTAATCTCCATTCACTTGTTCTTTGTGTGTGACCCAATAGGTTTTTGCAATGTTGACAATGTTTCTAAATCTTATTTAGAAACATAAGCAATGAGTGACATCTAACAATACATCATTACTACCCAAGTTGCAAGAATGTTGAGATCCAACATTAGCTTTGTGACTATAAATTGTGACTCTCACAATATGTGACAATGTCCTTCTATCCTTGACATCTAGATTGATCAATGTGAGGCATAGACCGTGTCATCCTCTAATCAATTTAAATCTTGAATCCCAAGTAGACTCACTAAATCAAATGAGCTCAACATCTCATATTGACTCATTTAGGCATGGTCATGCACTTAGTGGTCTCACTCTATCAAGAATAATGATGTCACTCCCGTCATATAGTAGGGATAGATCCCATCTACATCACTCACATCCCTCTACATAATTTGTTACATACCCAGTAATCGCCTTTATAGTTCACTCAGTTACGGGTGACGTTTGACGAAGCAAAAGTATGCAACTCCTTATGTAGGGAACCATGGTGACTTCAAGTCCTAGGACTAATAGTCATACTAATAGCCACATGAGAAAGTATATGACACTCATATAACGATCCATGATACTTTCTCTTGGCGGGTCATTCAGTATACATTCTCCAATGCATACACATGTGTCAACTTGATATCTCTATATCCATGACTTGTGAGATCAAGTCATCGAGTTGACCTACATGCTAGTCTCGTCGCATTAACATTATCCCTGAATGTTAATACTTTATTAAGAATGATTCAGAGTAGTGTTTCCTATATCATCTCACTATCGATTCAACCAATCGATTGATATAGGTAAGAACCTTCTACTCAAGGACGTTATTATACTTAGTTATTTGGCACTAATACAAGTAAGCATAATAACCATAAACAAATGCCTTTATATACATAAGAATATAATACAATGAGTCCATACAACAATCATCTCATGATTGGCTCTAGGGCTCTAACTGACATCTACAAAGGGGTGAGTCCCTTCTTATATAGAGGGAGGGAAGAGAAGCTAGGTGCACTATGGGACCCATCATCACGTTCTCTTGCCATCTCTTGATAAGATGGAATCTTATCACGTGGCATCTGCCTGTATATGACAAGATATAAAGTGATGGCTTTACAAGTCATAACCTATCACTTTTGACTTTTAGTACAATAATGCATAACCTTTTCAGTCATCGCTCAATTATTGGCCTATTTTATTGTATAGACAGTAGGTAGTGACTAAGTCATTTGGTTCTTCATGGTGTTGGACCCCATGGTTATTTTCATGTGATCAACCAAGGTAGTTGGATCCTGCTTTGTGTTTGATCCCTATGTCTGAGTGTGCAGGAGTGCAGGAAGTCAAGTGGAAGACGTAACTAGCAAGAAGGACGGCACGGGAAGGGAGCCGATGGGCTCGGTGCATCCGAAGGACGAGAGAGCTGCGGAAGAGTACACCGGTGGGCGAGAAGATCGTGCACGACGTTCGAGGGATGTTAAGCCGGGGAAGAAGGTTAATCGAGGAAAAGGCCGGAAATTGGGTTCGGGTGAGCCCTATTTCGGTTGGCCGTAATCACCCAAAAGAACGGAGCTTCGGAAGTCAAAGAGAAGGAAAAAGTGAGCTGGAATTCAAGCTCAAGGCACCTTCATCAAAGCTTGAAGGTGCCTTCAATGCTTGTTGGAGGCGCCTCGGACCTGGCCAATGTGGTCGTTGAGCTTTCGGATAAAGTTTTATCCGCCCACTCGATGGAGGCGCCTTGGACCTCTATTGGAGGCACCTTGAACATCCGAGATAGAATTTCCAGAGGCTATATAAAGGCCCCTGGAGGTAGGAATTAATTATCAATTGTTCAATCAACTCTATATTCATTCCTAGTAATAGTTCTAAGCTGCTAGAGTGTAAAAGGCTTCTCCGCCTTCAGTAAAGGAGACTTTTTCTAGTGCGCTTTTCTTCGCCCTGGATTAACAACCTTCTTGGTTATAACCAGGTTAACTATTGAGTCTCTGTTTTATTTCTGTCTCTTTATTTCAGTTATTTTATTATTACTATTGTATTTTTGAGTTGAAAGCACGAGGAGGGTATAATTTTTTTTTCAAGCAATTCACCTCCCACTTGCCGACCTCCGCTGAACCAACAAGTGGTATCAGAGCCCGACAACTTCAGAAGGACTAACTGCCGACTGAAGCACAAAGATCAGGACAATGGTCGGCGCGAACATTCATCCCCCGAAGTTCGACGGAGACTTCGCTACTTGGAAGCGAAAAATGGAGGTATTTTTTAAAACTAAATTTGATATATTTTTAATAATGAAGTATGGATATGTAGCGCCAAAAGATAAAGAAGAGTGCAACTAGATGAACAAGGAGCAGGCCGATTGCGTGGCCAACGGAAAGGCCGAATTTCACCTGCTCAGTGTTCTGCGATCCCAGGAGGTAAGTCGGATCGAAAGTTATGACTCTGCCAAAGACCTCTGGGATAAATTCTTAGAGCTCCACTAAGGCACCTTAGAAGAAAAGCTAGCAAGGCGCGACATCCTCCAGACCCAGCTTACGAACCTCCGAATGAACAATGGCGAGAGGGTAGTGCAACTCCAAGCAAGTATCAAAGAACTGATCATGCAACTCACCAATCTCGGATAATCGGTAACAAACTGAGACTCAATCCGATACGCGCTCAACGCCTTCCCGAAAACTCCCGAGTGGGCCTCCTTAGTAGATGCGTACTACATCTCTAAGGACTTCGAGGTAAGTACTTTAGAAAATTTATTTTCAACTTTTGAACTTCATGAAACCCGGATTGCAGAAGCCAATGAAGTGGAGAAAACAAGTCAGAACATTGCCTTAAAGCCAAGAACAAACGATTCTGACTCCGAAGCCTCGATCGACCAATCAGAAGCGGCACTACTGGTAAAGCGTTTCAATAAGTTTTTTAATTCTAATAAATTTAGATCGAAAACAAAGAGGCATGAGTGAAAGAGAAGAATGGTTCGTTGCTACAACTGCAATGAAGAGGGGCACATCAAAGATGACTGCCCAAACTTGAGGAAAAAGGAAAAAGTAAAGGAAAAGCGACAATCTTTCTCCAAACACAAGAACCTGAAAGCCACATGGTCAGACTCATCCTCTGAATCAGACGTCGAAGAATTCTCGGGGTTAGCACTAATGGCTAACCATCAGCTGGAAGAAGAGTCAAGCTCAGAAATGAGCATAGATGAAGGGGGAGGAACATCAGAAGAGGAAAGCTGCAGTGAAGGGGAGCATCACCAAGTCAAGTAAGTCAGGTGTATAATCTTACCCCTACTCAGTCCTTTCACTTTATTAAAGCCCTTTCTAAAGAGTTAGATGAATTAGAAAAGGAAAATGAACATTTTAAATTAGAAAATGCAAAACTGAAAGATGAAATTGAAAAAATGAAGATTGATGCATGTTTTAAAACAAATATGTTTCAAAAATCAAAACTTAAGATTTGTGGAAGATTAAACTGGTATGTTAAACATCATCAAGGTCAACTTAGGAAAATTTCCAAGAATTATATACCCCCTAAGTTTCTTATTAATCCAGTAGAAAGGAACCTTTATTGGGTTCCAAAAGCCTTATTAGAATAAATTTCTTTTATTATTAAAACTTCCAGCAAGAAAATTAAATGTTAAAATTTCTTTATGAGGCTTTTTCTAAGGAAGTGGTTGTTGTTCCAATAACCAAGAAGGCCTAGTGCCTCGCCATGACCTAGAAGCTGAAATATTAAAATAAAATGTTTAATTTCTGAAAAAGCATTAAAACTAGAATTAAATCATGCTTTGAAAGTTTTTTTTGCTTAGAAATTTTTTTAGAATATTGTAAAAATTCATATTCTCTTATTATTACCCCGTTTTTGTTGTGATCAAAGGGGGAGAGATAGGTACAAGTTTAGGGGGAGAGAGAGTTTAAACTCTGAGTTTAAACATTTTTTAAAAATTTTGTTTAACTCTTAATTAAATAGTTGCAATTTTATTTATTACAAATTTATGCTTAACATGTTACTTAATTACCTTTTGTCTATTTTTACCCTAACTTGAACTTGGATTGATGCACATCAAAAAGGAGGAGATTGTTGGACCCTGTGGTTGTTTTGATATGATCAACCAAGTTGGTTGGGTCCTGCTTTATGTTTGATCCCTGTGTCTGAGTGTGTAGGAGCTTAGGAGCACAGGAAGTCGAGCAGAAGACGCAGCTAGCGAGAAGGACGGCACGGAAAGGGAGCCGACGGGCTCGGTGCGTCCGAAGGACGAGAGAGCTGCGAAAGAGTACACCGGTGGGCGAGAAGAACGTGCGCAATGTTCGAGGGATGTTAAGCCAGGGAGGAAGGCTGCTCGAGGAGAAGGTCAAAAATTGGGTTCGGGTGAACCCTATTTCGGTTGGCCATAATCACCCAAAAGAACGGAGCTTCGAAAGTCGAATCAAAGGAAAAAGTGAGCTGGAATTCAAGCTCAAGGTGCCTTCATCAAAGCTTGAAGGCACCGTCAATGCTTGTTGGAGGTGCCTCGGACCTGGCCAAAGTGGTCGTTGAGCTTTCGGATAATGTTTTATCCGCCCACTCGATGGAGGTGCCTTGGACCTCTATTGGAGGCACCTTGAACATCCGAGATAGAATTTCCAGAGGCTATATAAAGGCCCATGGAGTTAGGGATTAATTATCAATTGTTCAATCAACTCTGTATTCATTCCTAGCAATAGTTCTGAGCTGTTAGAGTGTAAAAGGCTTCTCTGCCTTCAGTAAAGGAGACTTTTTCTAGTGCGCTTTTCTTTGCCCTGGATTAACAACCTTCTTGGTTATAACCAAGTTAACTATTGAGTCTGTATTTTATCTTTGTTTCTTTATTTCAGTTATTTTATTATTGCTATTGCATTTTTGAGTTGAAAGCATGAGGAGGGTATAGTTTTTTTTTTCAGGCAATTCATGCCCCTCTTGCCGATCTCCGCTGAACCAACACATGGGTCCACCACTTCCGCAAAGTTCTCTAGAGTTGAAAGGAGTCAATTCGTCTGAAGGCATCGTGTAATACTTTTGCAGTTGCTTCCAGTTGTTCATCTATCTGTTTAATAGCAAGGTACCAGTCTGCCCACCAATTGTCGGAGGTGCTCCTTCACTATCACTCGGCTTTCTTTAAGCCATGTAGAGCCTAAGCTACTGGAGGGAATTGGTCGCTTGCACTACAGCCTGCTGCTGTAACTCGTGGAGTTGCAGGTCGATCCTTGTATAATCAGCAAGGGAGATTGAATGTTGTTGGAGGGACTGTAATAGTTGCTGCTATTGTCTAGCGAGGCTGATAGGGTTAAGAGGGCCTAGGCCAATTGGGCTTGAATTTTCGTGTTGGGCTTCTCCTTGACTTCCTGGAGGGCTGGGGCTACTAGTTCTAACTTGTTGAGAGCTTCTTCTCCTTGCCATTCTGAAATAAGATAATTAATTAAACGAGATAAAGCATCAGCTAATAAATTGTCCTTGCTGTCAATATGCTCAAAGTGAATGGGTATCCCGATGTCGGTTATGTAATCGGTGAAGGCGAGCCATCTAACTCGCGAAGGCTTGTTGTTGGCTGATTTGCCGAAGGATCTAATTATAGCTTGGCAGTCAGTTCTGATAATCAACTCCTCTTTATCCAAATAATAAATTTTTAGGGTTGTTAGGGAGTTCATAACCGCATGCATTTCGGCGTCTATAGTTGAATTGATTGGGGAAAATTTGCCACTGCATAAGCACAGATCTTTTCAGTGGACTTGGGGTCATACTTGCTCTTCTTCCATTTGCAAACCCTACCCCATCCTTCCATACATCTGTCAACTTAAAGGATAATAAAGCATTTTTCTGAAGGAATTTCAAGGTCTGGTAACTATTGAACTGTCTTCTTTATCTGCCTGACCAAAGACTAGTCTTGTGAATTCATTCGCTTATCTCCGGTGGGGCTGGTTTTTGCATATAGAGGACTTAATAATTTTTCCAGATTAGGGATATATGCCCTTGCGTAGTTAAGAGGGCAAGCCAAGAGTGAAGTTCTTGTTTTGTTTTCAGATCCTCCTCCTTGAAGTCCGAGATTTTTGAAATAATATAGGGTTGTAGTTTAGTTTTTCTGTTCCCCAGAACTGCTCCCAAAAATTCAATTTCAGGGACTGCTAGTTTCATTTTGGTTGGGGTCAGGATCAGTCCATTTTGCTGGCATATCTTTAGCATAGTATTCAAGTGTTGGATATGCTCCTCTTCAGTTTGAGAGAAGATCAGGATGTCATCTATGTATACGGCAATAAATTCTTCTATCCCACCGAAATAGTTATCCATCTTTCTTTGAAAAATAGCCGAGGCATTCTTTAAATAGAATGGCATAACTAGCCATTAATATAGGCTATCCAGAACCTAGAATGTTGCCCATCCTTCAGAGTCTAGATGCATGGCAACCTAGTGAAAGCCACTCTTTAGGTCAAACTTTGAATAAATGTTACTTTTACTTACCTTTTGTAGAATGGTATTGATCCCCGATAGGCTATACTGATCTTTATTGGTTATATTATTCAGGTTCTTGAAATTAAAAACCATACATTCCTTCCCTTTTACTTCCTTTTCGGTTTTAGAGTCGATGGTTGTGCTTGAATTGACAATAATAGTCGTTGTTCGGTGCCTGCTGGTGCTGGGCCTTATCACTCCCAATGCCAATAAGGCCTGTATATGGTCTGGTGAAGGCTTCCTTTTGTAGTGGAGTGAGATGCTTTAATTGTCGATCTTTAATAGTAAAGTCTGGATTTTTAATGTCCAACTGACATAAAATTTTGTTCTTCAACCAGTGTAGAAGAAGATTCTCCCCAATATACCCTTGGTTCTTTAATTCTTGAAGCAGGGGCTGAAACTCCTTTTTCAACCTTTGTGTTGATTGCCTTGCTGAGTAATATATCATTTCCTTGATCTCGATATATTCTTCTTCTTCCAGGTCTAATTCTTTAATTGCTGCAGCTGTAGTTACAAAGGGTAAAGTATTGATAATAATAAGATTTTTGTAGAAAGTTACCACATTGCCTTCTATTCGTACTCCTCCATGCATGGCTCATATAAAGTTGCAGCCAATAATCATCCTAATTTTATCCCCTAACACCATTGGGAAGTTGTAGGTGTATGGGATTCGGAAAATATTTTCTCTGATGAACATGCGCCCTTGTTTCAGTTTCATCCGGGCCATTTATTGTGAATTGATCCCAATAAAGTGGACTAAGAAAGTATTGGATTCAAGTGCTTCCTTTGAGACTGAGTTTTGGTCTACACCACACGTAGTCACACCAGTATCCAAGATTTCTTTTAGAGATAACTTCCTTACTCCAGGTATTTCCATTTCTACTTGAAGTTTATATAGCATATTCTTCACTAGTCTCGACCCTTGTAGTTCTTGTGCTGAGTTGTTTCTTTATATAGCATGTTAGCAGCTTCAACATCCTCAGCTTCTTCGCTTTCAATAATCATTTCTTTTCCCTTTTCCATGGTTGAGAAATCTTTTATTAAATCCCTTTTGAGTAGTAGTTCTTCATATTGAGCTTTGTAATATGCCACTTCTTTCCTTAATCTCTCAATTTCCCTGTTGCACCATGAGATGTAATATTGTTGTTCCTGCAGTAATTTATTAGGGAAAAACGGAGCAGGGGCAGATGGTGCTACTGGTACTCGTTTTGGAAATAGTCTGGGTCGCAGAGATTACATGTTGTTATGAGGCACTTAGGGCAATGAATCCTAACCCTTTTTATTGTAGTGCACTTGCAACACATACATTGTTCCGATTGAGGTGGGTAGGTGTCCTCGTTGAGATGCCAATCATCTTGGCAGTTGAATTGCTCATCAATGACTTTGATTTGAGGGCGATACCCTCTATCCACCTGTCCTAGCATAAAAATATTTTCATTAATAGAGAGGGTTTGAATAGACCTATATAGATTTTCAGTGCCCTTCTCTCCTTCAGATATACTGAAGATGGCGTCACTTTGTGCCTTGCCCTCTTGGACTAACAGGATATCACAATCATCTGGGATATCGAGTTGCCCGAATATTGCAACTCTCTTGATACTTCTTTTGTCGTTAGGGTACTCTCTGGTGAAGTGGCCTTCTTGTTCACAAAGATAGCATTTACACTTTTTATTCTTGACTAAGTGCTTTCTCTTCTCGATTCTTGTGTGGGAATTATGTGACTTTCCTTTATAAGTTTTACTTCACTGAACATCATATTTCTTCTGCCTTGAACTTGGATTTTTGTAGTAGCCTGGTAGGGGGATTTGGCTACAGAAAGATAGATCCTTTAATGATCTCTTGAAGGCCGCATCCTTGCATTCATTTTCTAGATATTTGTAGGCGAAGAGGATTCTTGGGATTATGCCTATGGTTAGTCCCGCATATTTTTCTCCAAAGGCAGCTTTGATTCTGCTGCCTAAGTATCCGGGCATTTTGAACCAGAATTTTTTAGAGGGTTATGGTCCTGTGAATAACCTTCTGGTCTTAGAGGCAAGCCTCATGTAGTCATTCATGTATAGTAGAATATTTTTGATATTTTCACATGATAATTTGTCAAGGTCCCTATATGCGTCATCCTGGATAACTGTTGATCCTTGAGTTGGGTCCTCCAATGAGAATACTCACCTCATTTGTGATAAAACATTTTGAGTAGCCCTCCTTCCCTCAGCTGTATTTATTAAGGCTTCATATTCTGTGGGGTATGTCATTCTCCATTGGATCCATATTAACTTCTCAATCTCCCTAAAAAGATTTTTCATATATTCAACTTTATCTCTTGGATTCGTGAATCCTTGGGCTGCAACGTGATTTAGGGTAATAGATTCCCATCTAGAGAATATGTTATGAAATAGGCTCAATTGTCACGCCCCAGAGGAGTCCCTGCCAGACAAAAATCCGGCAGCATCTCCCCTGTACCGGTGACAATATGAAGCAATAAATACATACACACAACATATAACATAATACAACAGCCCACACGGCTGGATATAAGCACAACCACGCAGTTAATAACAGCCCACACGACTGGAAACATGCACAGCGGAAAAACACAGAATAATACGAATGTAAGACCAACAACGACACTAACAAAATTACCTGTAATCACCAGACTTGACCCCAAAATTCACATCGACTTATTGAAAAGCAAAATACACATAATCAACATACCACCCAAGCAATAACAAAAGCAAACAGAAAACTATCCTCGAGTGTGACGTGGGGCTGACAGTCAGGACTCTTCGAGCAACTTCTCAATCATCTACCTGTCACCTGGCTAAAGAAAATCAATTTGCGAGGTGGTGAGTATTGGAACTCAGTGGGTATAGGAAAGATAGTGCATGAAAATAAAATACAACTAGAAAGTGAGCAAAGAGTATACAGTCTCATAAAAGAAATAGCAAATACTACAATAGAACCAAAATAAATGCTCATACCTGAAACCATATCCTAGGCTAGGTATTGTAGGTCAGAACTGGTACTAATCTGCTACACTACTGCTCATAACTACAGAGGTAATAAGCAAGGTATATATAAATTTCTAATGACTAAACATCTACAATGAGAATATATCTCAACATAAGTAAGCATATCAGCATATGTGAACAACAGCAGTAAGTAAGCAATAACAACATATATAAACAGCAGCAGCCAAAGCAAATATAATAACAACAACAGATGCGGATGGTCACTCACCTCTACACCCACTGAATCTTAGATGGTCGAGAGGCTGAAGACAAATCAGACACCACTCCAGCTACCACTCACACGAGTGGCCGATGGGACAGTTGGATAGTAGCTAACTAGCTACATGCTGACAAGGGTCCCATGTCAGACTACCACCATCGCCGAGGTGGCCGAGTGCGGCACGACTGACAGCAAGCATCGACTCCAGCCTACCTCTCTCGAGTGGCGAGGACGCGGTCGGCGACTCTCTCGACCGCGAGGAGAATTGTCGCGATACCACGCCACATACGACGCACCAAATGAAATAATCACCATACAAATATAAACAAAAATTAGGTTTGCTACATGAAGTCAGCATGCTCAATATAGTACATAATAAACAATAGTCAAAGCATACAAACATGGTATCTAGTATCTGCTACTGATCATAGACAACAACAAGAGACTGTATAGATATGGAAATGAATTTCTCAAAGATCGCGTGGAAGTATCAAGCGCAGGAAAATAAGAGTGGAGTTAAGGTAAAAATAATTTCTTATCTAAAATAGTTCATGCACCAAGGTCAAAGTACTAAAAAAAACAAAACAAGAAGTACCCGCCTTTGCTTGTCGATCGTGCTAGGCTATCTCCACTTCGGAACACTTGGCTCGTAGCAGTGTCCTGCAACAAATCATATGATTACAATCAAATCCCCTCATACCTCAATTAGTTACCTAAATCAAATTTAAACAGAAAACCCTAACCGAAACACGCCATTATACGCTCTACAACACACCATGAATCAACCCTACATAATTCATGCAAATGACTACTCACGACTAATCGTATAACAGAACTAATCAACTAACATGGATAACGAATTAATCAAGTTCCAAATAAGTCCTCTATAAATCTACAAATCTACCCAATGAGAAACCAGAATCACTAAAGGCAGAGATTGAATCACAGAATTTAAACTAGCATTTAAGGAAACTAACGTATACAAGCCTAACCCATGCTTTGCAAAGTAGAGAATGGATTACAGAAGTTGGAGAAATAACCTATCCCATAACAGAGCATCAATCAATACATATATTTTATTTAGCTAAATTCATATGAATTAAACAGCTAAATAAAATACCCAAACCTAATTAGGGAAAACCTTAATTGCCCGTAGACATTAACCTTAACTATATATAATCCACAGGTCAACTAAGGTTAGTTTCCTTAACCCTAATCATACCACCATTCAGATTTAAACCTATTAAACCCTAAACATCCTATACTCAAAATTAAATCTAGCTTGAAATCAAAATCTACCTCCACAACTTACCCACATCCAATCGTGGTATTGCTGACCTGAAATCGGAAAGTTTGACGCGGGAGATTAGTGGCCTTGGTCTTAGTTCCAAACCCTAGATTGTTGGCAGACCTTCTCATCAATGTGGTCAATTAGCAAGGAGCCTGGATCAGCATGTGAAGATGGCTACATGCAATAAATCAAAACCTACCCATACAAGAATTCGGATTGCTACCAAAATGAGATTAAGAGGTCTTACCTTAATTCAGATTTGTGGCTCCGTCTCTATCGAAAATCCAAATCGACACTGGGAGGGCCGCAATCAAAAGATGAGGCAACATCATCAAGCTAACAACGTCGCCTCCCACACCAGAGCTGGTTGCTGTGTTACCGGCGGTCTCGTGCAGATGGTCGACGATCGGGGCGTCGACATGGAAGCTAGGGCGTAACCCTCGACTTCTTAGGGCTGGGCGATTGGTGGAAACGGGAGGAAGAAAAGAAATTAACCGACGAGGAATGGCTAGGGCATGGGTGCCCGGGGTCGAAGGGAATCGAAGTAGAGATGACAATGGCCGACACTCCCGCGATCAGGGTCGGTGGCTCGACATCGTGCCGCGGCGATGTGTGGCACTGCGGCGAGACCGGGAGATGGGAGAGGAGGGTCGGCGATGCTAGTGCGAGGAAGGAGGAGAGGCCGGTGAGGGTAAGGGCTCGGGGACGAAGGAGAGGAGGCGCGTTGCGAGGTGAGGCTCGGGGGAAGAGGGAGCTCGGCGCCGTGGGGGGAGCTAGGGCACGGGCAATGCATCAAATTTATAAAATTCGAACTTAGGTTTAGGAAAAATCAAAACCTAAGTTTATTTCTCAATCAACTCCCGCTTTTGGATATTCCAAACAGACCTTTTCCAAAGCCTATAAGTGCATCCCTATTAAATACATCGTACGAGCTCCGATTAATTCCCAGAAAATTTTTAAAAATTCCTAAAAATTTTAATAAGATTATTTGTCAAATAACCCTATCTTTAATTATTATTTTGTTACCGTATTTTACATTCTCCCCCATTAATAAAAATTTGATCCCCAAATTTACTACTAACTCAGGAATCCTCATCGAAGGATAACAACCAAATAACACACTCATATACTAGTCCTTCATAATGTCAGGATCAAATCCTTAACCGAAAAGGATGTTTCCGTGGGCTATGGACTCATCTTGCTTCTACTGCGCCATTCTGATTTTATGGATTATGAGCTCATCTAGTTTCCTCCACTCACATACTCTACTACCTAGCCAGCTGTGGGTAATTTAATTACATCACTGTCACTAGATCTATTTAGAAAGTTTCCTTATGCAGTAAAACTGAAAAGCACATTATGGAATGGTGGATATCACACGTATAGCCATGCTTGCAAGTGGTTCTCATTTGGTTGGATTTTTGATATTACACCTACTTGTCTTCTCTCCAAAAAGGCTACCAGTATTACTTAATTTCAATTCTGTTATGAAATTCCAAAAATCACAAGGAGGTCACCATAGCTTCTAAGTCAATTAGATATTTTCCAAAGCTATCTCAAAATTCCAGCAATCACCGAAACAAGCATGCATCACCAATTCACAATTCTTCCATCCATTAAATTCCATAAACCAAAGGCCATTGCAAGAGTAAATGCTCAAAATAGAGAAACTCAAACACCCCAGAAATACTAAATACATCGAGTCCATAAAAATATCTAGGGCACTGTAAACCTAAATGGTAAAACCAAGGACTCATACTATCCGTGCAACAGACATTCTCAACTGTAAGATCACTGGCCATAGGTTTGTAATCGGATCACCAACCACAAATTACCAAATCCATAAATATCCCACCAATGATACTCCTCGTGTTGCTATCAACATCAAATATCAAACCATAGATCATCAAGTCATTTATCTACTAATAGATTATCAAGAGACAACCTATCACTACACTTGATCTAACCAACGAATGACATAACACAAGTCATACATGGTATAAACAACTAATCAAGTAATAACAAAAGTATATGATAACGGTATACCCCATACCTCCTATAGCTTGTAGATTCCTGTCGCTGCGTGGTCCCAAAACTCGAGAGTCACATCGAGGGATCAACTTACAAAGGTAAAATAAAACAATCGGAACACCAAAAATCATAAATCAAAACAAGATCGAAATCTCAAAACACAAAAATAGGCTTCGCAAAACCTAAGCTCTGATACCACTAAATTGGTATCAGATTAACTCGAAAATCCAAAACATAAAAACAAATCGCAAAATCTGAAACATAAAAATAGGCTTCACAACTTGGGTCTGATACCACTAAATTGGTATCAGATTAATTCAAAAATCCATAACACGGAAAATAAACAAACATCATATACTTGCTCTGATACCACTAAATTGGTATCAGATTAACTCAAAAACAAATCATAAAATTTGAAACATAAAAATAGGCTTCGCAACTTGGCTCTGATACCACTAAATTAGTATCAGGTCAACTTAAAAATCCAGATCACGAAACTTGGATCTGATACCATAAATTGTCACGCCCCAAAGGAGTCCTTGCCAGACAAAAATTCGACAACATCTCCCCTGTACCGGTGACAATATGAAGCAATAAATACATACACACAACATATAACATAATACAATAGCCCACACGGCTGGATATAAGCACAACCACGCAGTTAATAATAGCCCATACGGCTAGAAACATGCACAATGGAAAAACACAGAATAATACGAATGTAAGACCAAGAATGGCACTAACAAAATTACCTGTAATCACCAGACTTGACCCCAAAATTCACATCTACTTATTGAAAAGCAAAATACACAGAATCAACATACCACCCAAGCAATAACAAAATCAAACAGAAAACTATCCTCGAGTGTGACGTGGGAATGGCAGCCGGGACTCTTCAAGCAACTTCTCAATCATCTACCTGTCACCTAGCGAAAGAAAATCAATTTACGAGGTGGTGAGTATTGGAACTCAGCGGGTATATGAAAGATAGTGCATGAACATAAAATACAACTAGAAAGTGAACCAAGAGTATACAGTCTCATAAAAGATATAGCAGATACTACAATAGAAATAAAATAAATGCTCATACCTGAAACCATATCCTAGGCAAGGTATAGTAGTTCAGAACTGGTACTAATCTACTACACTACTGCTCATAATTACAGAGGTAATAAGCAAGGTATATACAAATTTCTAATGACTAAACATCAACAATGAGAATATATCTCAACATAAGTAAGCATATCAGCATATGTGAACAACAGCAGTAAGTAAGCAATAATAGTATATATAAATAGCTATACACCACTCCAGCTACCACTCTCACGAGTGGCCAAGGGGAAGTTGCATAGTGGTTAACTAGCTACATCTGCGACAGGGGTCCCTACTGCTCGTAACTCCAGCTACCACTGCCCATGAGTGGCCGAGTGCAGCACGACAGGACAAGCGCTATCAACTCCAACTACCACTCTCTCGAGTGGCCGAGGATGCGACCCTGGTCAATGACTCTCTTGACCGCAAGGGAGAATTGGTCGTTGACATGCATGCCATGACATGATGCGCCAAATGCAACAATCATCATACAAATATAAGCAAAAATTAGGTATGCTACATGAAGCCAGCATGCTCAATATAGTACATAATAAACAACAGTCAAAGCAGACAAACATGGTATCTAGTATCTGCTACTGATCATGGACAACAACAAGAGACTGTATAGATATGGAAACGAATTTCTCAAAGATCGAGTGGAAGTATCAAGCGCAGGAAAATAAGAGTGGAGTCAAGATAAAAATAATTTCTTATCCAAAATAGTTCATGCACCAAGGCCAAAGTACTAAAAGAAACAAAGCAAGAAGTACCCGCCTTTGCTTGTCGATCGTGCTAGGCGGTCTCCACTTCGGAACACTTGGCTCATATCAGTGTCCTGCAACAAATCCTATGATTACAACCAAATCCCCTCATACCTCAACTAGTTACCTAAATGCAATTCAAACACAAAACCCTAACTGAACCACGCCATTATACCCTCTACAACACACCCTGAATCAACCCTACATAATTCATGCAAATGACCACTCACGACTAATCGTATAACAGAACTAATCAACTAACATGGATAATGAATTAATCAAGTAAATCTCCATATAAGTCCTCCATAAATCTACAAATCTACCCAATGAGAAACCAGAATCACTAAAGGTAGAGATTGAATCATAGAATTTAAACTAGCATTTAAGGAAACTAACGTATACAAGCCTAACCCATGCTTAGCAAAGTAGATAATGAATTACAGAAGTTGGAGAAATAACCTATCCTATAACAAAGCATCAATCAATACATATATTTTATTTAGCTAAATTTATATGTATTAAACAGCTAAATTAAATACCCAAACCTAATTAGGGAAAACCCTAATTGTCCGTGGACATTAGCCTTAACTATATATAATCCACAGGTTAACTAAGGTTAATTTCCTTAACCCTAATTATTCCACCATTTGGATTTAAACCTATTAAACCCTAAACATCCTATACTCAAAATTAAATCTAGCTTGAAATCAAAATCTACCTCCACAACTTACCCACATCCAATCGTGGTATTGCTGACCTAAAATCGGAAAGTTTGACGCTGGAGATTGGTGGCCCTGGTCTTAGTTCCGGTCCCTGGACTGTTGGCAGACCTTCTCATCAATGTGGTAAATTAGCAAGGAGCCTGGATTAGCATGTGAAGATGGCTACATGCAATAAATCAAAACCTACCCATACAAGAATTCGGACTGCTACCAAAATGAGACTAATAGGTCTTACCTTAATTCAGATTTGTGGCTTCCTCTCTATCGAAAATCCAGATCGACACAGGGAGGGGTGCAATCAAAAGATGAGGCAACATCATCAAGATAACAACGTCGACTCCCATACCGGAGCTGGTTGCTGTGTTGCCGGCGGTCTCGTGCGAATGGTCGACGATCGGGGCGTCGGCATGGAAGCTAGGGCGCAACCCGCGACTTCGTAGGGCTGGGTGATTGGTGGAAACTGGAGGAAGAAAATAAATCAACCGGCGAGGAATGGCTAGGGCATGGGTGCTCGGGGTCGAAGGGAATCAGAAGTAGAGATGACAATGGCCGACACTCCCGCGATCAGCAGCCGGTGGCGCGATATCGGCCGGCGGCGACATGTGGCACTGCGACGAGACCGGGAGATTGGAGAGGAGGGTCGGCGATGCTCGTGCGAGGGAGGAGGAGAGGCTGGCGAGGGTAAGGGCTCGGGGACGAAGGAGAGGAGGCGCGTTGCGAGGTGAGGCTCGGGGGAAGAGGGAGCTCGGCGCCGTGGGGGGAGCTAGGGCACGGGCAATGCATCAAATTTATAAAATTCGAACTTAGGTTTAGGAAAAATCAAAACCTAAGTTTATTTCTCAATCAACTCCCACTTTTAGGTATTCCAGACAGACATTTTCCAGAGCCTATAAGTGCATCCCCACTAAATATGTCGTACGAGCTCCGATTAATTCCCAGAAAATTTCTAAAAATTCCTAAAAATTTCAATAAGATTATTTTTTAAATAACCTTATTTTTAATTATTATTTTGTTACTGTATTTTACACCAATTATTCTAGTATGATAAATAGAGCTCCTCCATGCTGCTGGGCTAAGGGGAGCGTCCATATTTCATTATTAAGTCCTTCTCAAAACTTTGCCCTTGTGTTGCCAAACGTGGGTTGCACCGGTTGAGGGGGCCCCGACCCATCTCTTATGGCCGGAGGATCGCCAGGTAGTTCCATAGTTGTATCTTATGGTGGGTTATATGGTGAAATTACTATGCTAGTGGAATATATTTGCTGCGGGCTTGGGCTTTGGTTCCCAATGGTGTCTTGGACCAGTGTTCTGAGATTTGGGTAGTCCATTTCAAAACCGGTGGCAAGTAACCTGTTTCCCCACACCACCTTCTGATGCAAAGGGATTGACCCAAT
Source organism: Zingiber officinale (assembly GCF_018446385.1). Taxonomy (NCBI): domain Eukaryota; kingdom Viridiplantae; phylum Streptophyta; class Magnoliopsida; order Zingiberales; family Zingiberaceae; genus Zingiber; species Zingiber officinale. The sequence goes on along the minus strand of NC_056007.1, from coordinate 48,384,494 downwards.
CGGAGTCGTTTGCATAAGTGTCCCATATATGGTGCATCGGGCTTAGAGTGAGGTGTTGGTTGAGTACAGGCTGCCAAATATTGGATGTGCTCAAGGTAGTCATCCTCAGGCTCTGAAGTATCTAGGGATAGATTTGTGGACCGGAGTATAAAGGACCATGGGCTTGTAGTTCCTGCACGATTGCCATCTAGATCATCCAGAGGAGGTTCCTCCTCACAAAGCACTGTAGCAACCTCTCTTGGTAGTAACTTATCAAAAATTACAGGCGTTTTGCTTGTCGAGCCAAAACCACCTGTTCCTCTCTGAGTTTCTAATAGTCGTGGGACTGGAAAGATAACGCGGTAGTCAGAATCAATAACTCCCGCTCCTACATCAAGATCATATTTGAGAGTGGCACTAGATCGTGTGGTGATTCATCCATATGTTCCCCAGGAAATTTCTAGGCTAAGCCCTGTTGAGGCTAGGGCTCGCCCTCTAGGCTCTATGACACAAAATGTGTCAATCGCCAAATCAAAACTAGCTGCACTGGAAGAATTCCTAGTTATCATGGTGGCAATCTTAGAAAGCTAGTGCACCAAAATAAATGGATAGTCATCTTCTGATGGTGCAGATGTTCCGTCCTGCAGGTTATTTTCTTCTTCTGCATATACAAACACTCTTGGTTGTTGTTCAATTAACACGACCAGTGTATGGAAAGACTTAATTTCTTCTTCATCACTTTGTATTTCCTCATCCTTATCATTATACTGAGGCGGGCAACTTGTTGATGCTGCATCATAGTTAGTGAAACTAATAGATACTTGTCCATCCAAAAGGTTTTTGCTATTTACCTAGGATGGTTGCATAGGTAATGTGACCTCTGTTAGTTTGACAAACCAGTTCAGTCCTTCTAGGGAGGGCTCTTACCCCATGACTGGTATGAAAATCAACAACTCCCTCGACTTCGTAGGCAAATCCTATGTTAGGAGTGTTGGAAAGCCTCCCAACCATGCTTCTTGTGATAAGGAGGTTGGCTTCACTGTTCCTCCACTGTTCATATCCTCTTGTCAGAAATGAAACCTATATATTATGGTAGAAATCTCCAATAGTAAGCATAATATCTGGAATAATATAAAAAAGTTGGCTTCCTTTGGTAAGGTCAACTTCCATGGTGGCCAGGATTGCTTGGTCACCGAGCCAACGGTTGTCCCGAAATACAATTAGAGCCATAACTTCTTCCTCTTGCCAGTGGAGTGTTTGGATGCGAACTTGGAGAATACCGAGGTGTAGGTACTGCATCCTACTTCTTTGAAGATGATTAAAGCTTTCTTTTTGGATGAAGCTTCGGTCTACTTGGTACCCTTCTATTACCAACAAGGGTTCTTCAGATCTATGGGCATAAACCCTATGGTGGGCATCATCCCTTCTAGAATGACATAGAACTTTAGTTGGGACAATAGATGCTCTTTCTTGCATTGAGAGCCTGAGCTGAGCTTGGGGATCTATTTGTTGTTCCAGTGTTTGTACTGGTGATGATGCCCCAGTAATCCTTTGTCCCAAGCATTGAGCAGCTCGCTGAGCGGTATGTAGCCTTCTTTGGTTTCTTTGATATTCTCTAATCTAGTCTTCGAACAATGGGGTTGTGGAAGTAGAAGGCTGCTCAATTGTTGTTCTGATATTCGCCATTAGGTCTTCAGCTTCTCTTCTTCTTCCTTTAGGATTTCGTATGGATTTTTGAAGATCCTCAGGGTGCCTTTGCCTTCTTTTAGCCCTAATGACAGATTCTGTAGTTTAGAAATTAGCTCCTTAGGAATAGTGGTTGGAGAAATACCTCCTTTTGTTTGCTCAAGAAGGGTTTTAAGTCCTCCTGGATATCCTTTAAGCTTTCAGCTATCTGAATTAATATTTGTATCTGTGTATTGTTTTGCTTGAGGATAATTGTATTTCCTGATGTCAGACCTTGATAATCACTTGGCTTTGCAAAGCCAACGGCTGGGGATTCTATAGGATCTGTTGCTTGAACCGCTTCTTGATATGACTGTGTATTTCTGGTGATGACATAGTTGCTCTTGAAATAGTCCAACCTTCGAGATGGCGGAGCAGAATCTTTACTCGTTCAAGCTTGTTTAGCCCTTTAACTAGTGTGAGGACTTCCTTCTCCATGAGTTCGGGTTGTCTTGAGATTTCTGCAACTAGACTACAGACTTCTTGCCTTGTTAGAGGTTTGTTTTGGTATAGAATATGGTCAAGTTTCTTACTACTATTTTTAGGCTTCTAACCTCTTATTCTTGGCTTTGACACCTTACAAGGTTTTATTTATGGCGCTAACTTAAACTACTAGGATAAGGTATTCTCGAAAAAGCAATTTAGAGTAATTTTACCTTCCTGTTAAGCCAATCCTTACCTTACCTTCCAATTAGAAGAAGTTGTTGGTATTATGCAAACCACTAAGAAGCAAAAGAACAAGTCCTTAACTTGGTAAAAGGCAGGAGGCCGTGTAAATCTAAGGGAGCACTTGTGTGAGCTTACCTGGAGATGAACTGCCCCACTCCTTCTAATTGTATGTCAGAAGTTTGGGAAAAGTCAATACAAGAGTGGTATAAGAACTCTAGAATGCCTGACCTAGAATACATTAACCTTACCTCATCATCCGAAATTTCCAATACCCAAATAGTCCATAACCTTGCAGTAATCCATGATAGAATTTGTCAGCCATCATGAGTACACCTCCAAAACTATGACACTGCTGTGTAAATCTCTAAAAGGAGGCACGGGTCGTGCCACTAGGGCACGACATGGCCATATGTTCCCTCGGTGAAGGATACATGGCACGATCATGTCTAGTGCACATGGGTTGTGCCTCAAAACAATGAGCTCTAGAATTCTTGTCTTTCTTCTTGTCCGAAGCCGCTTCAATGGATTTTCTATCCATTTAAGCTCCCAGACCTGCCCTAAAAGTGAAAACCAAGAAAGAGCATATCTTCTAATAAACAAGAGTAATTATGTCGATAAATGATTTAAAGGAGTGAAGTAACATAAGTCATACACAAGAAATGCATGTGAATGTGCGTCAAATATTATTTAGAAACACATATAACCTAGCTCATCAGTACAACCTTTCTCCAGCCAACAGCAAGTCTGGCATCTTCCCAGCAACCTCCCTTCCTCAATTCCAGCACCAAAAAAGTATAAAATTTCTACAATATAAATAATTGCTTCCATCTTCATTATCAACGACCACGATTCAAATTGAGTTTGTCATGAACTTTGTTTAAAACAAAATGTCTAATATGTCTTCCTCAAATCTATAGAGATCTTTTCTACATCCCAGAATACTTCTTTCCCATTTCATACAATTCTTTTCTGTATCCGTTAAACTTGATCAGGATAAGTATTTACCTTGGAAATTATAATTTCTTCCTTTGCTATGTGTTCATGACTTACTTGATAATGTTGATGGTACTTCATCTCAACCTCAAAAAGATGGTCCATCTTATGCTATGTGATTTAGGAAGGATTAATTAATATTAACTTAGTTAATCTCATCAATTAGTTAGTTTATACTCCCTATGCTCGTGGGGCTCAACACCTCTTGTTAAGTTTGGGAATCTTTGGAACACTCTTTTGCATCCCACTCTCAAGCACAAGTTCTTCACCTTCGTCTACAATTACAATTTGTGTAATGATGAGATATCTCAATTAATAATTATATGCAATCAGTCAAGACTATTGCCAATAACTTAGCGACAATTTATTCGATCTTCGATCCATAACTATTAATGCATGTTCTTGTAGGTTCGGCTCTCAATATGATAATTTTCTTTCTAGTGTCACGACTCACATGGATCAAGTGTCACTTGAAACACTTCACAGTATGCTATCTGTTAGGATCGTTCGTACTCGGCTAGAGAGGGGGGTGTGAATAGCCACCCCAAATCGCTCGTTTCTTCCTACGATTCGTTAGCGCAGCGGAAAAATAAACTAGAAACGAAAGGAAGAATACAAACCTCAAACAAACCGATGTAACGAGGTTCGGAGATTAGGGCTCCTACTCCTCGGCGTGTCCGTAAGGTGGACGAGTCCAGTCAATCCGTCGGTGGATGAGTCCCCGGAGAACCGGCTAATACAAACTCCTTATGGGTGGAGAAACCTCGCCACAACACACTCTTGCAGCAGCAAGTAAGGAGAGTACAGAAATACAAAGAAAGACAGCAAGAAATACAACAGTAAGAAAACTCTTGCTTGCCTTCTCTTCGACTGGAAGAAGCAGCAGCTCCAAGCGCCTACAACAGCAGGTGACCCAGCCAAAAGGAAGCTCACGCAAAGCTTCAACGCTTCAAGAACTCAGCAGAGCTCAGCAGCCGAAAGAAGAGGAAGAAAGAGAGAGCGACGCGCAGATGCCCTCGATCCTTTATACTGCAAGAAGAAGAAAGCGGTGAAGAAACTGGCGTTGCGTCGGCAGCTAGACCAATCGGTCCGCGCCGATCGGAAGATGGATCGGTCCACGGCCGATCCCTTCCTTCCTTCTCGCGATGCTGCGTCTCGATCGGTCCAATGCGGGCCGATCGGGACGTCGATGCGGGACCGATCAGTACTCTTTCGCCTCTGTTTTCTTCGATCGGCCACCGATCGACAAGAATCGAACAGAGCTGTCGATCGGTCACGGACCGATCGAGAAAACAGTATCCTGGATCGTGTCGGTGACCGATCCGAGCTTGGTTTTGCCCAAACCAAGTCCCAAGACTTTCAAACCAATATCCGGTCAACCTTGACCTATTGGTACTTCATCCCTAGCATCCGGTCACTCCTTGACTGCTAGAACTCCCACCAAGTGTCCGGTCAATCCCTTAGACCTACTTGGACTTTCCAACACCAAGTCCGATCATCCCCGATCCATTTGGATTTTCCTTGCAGCTTCACTCACGGGACTTTCACCGCGGCTTCACTGATTTTCACCTGCCCGCCAGTTAGGACTTTCTCCTGGCTTCACTCACCGGGACTTTCCACCGCCCGCTTCACTCACCAGGACTTTCCACACCGCCTAACATCCCAGTTAGGACTTTCCACTGCCTGGCTTCACTTACCAGGACTTTCCAACTGCCTAACATCCCAGTTAGGACTTTCTTAGTGCCAAGTCTCCATACTTGGACTTTTCCAGTGCCAAGTCTTCATACTTGGACTTTTCGCGTGCCAAGCTCCCTGCTTGGACTTTTCCGTGCCAAGTCTCCATACTTGGACTTTTCCAGTGCCAAGCTCCCTGCTTGGGCTTTTCCGTGCGCAGTCTCCATACTTGGACTTTTCCCGAATCAGGTCAACCTTGACCTACGGTTGCACCAATAATCTCCCAAACATCTATTCTTGTCCCACATCAAGAATAGAACTCTCTCACGAGTGTCAAACATCAACATGCAACACAACTAGGTCAACCTTGACCTAAGGTTGCACCGACAATCTTCCCAGGTCAAACATCAAAATACAACTCGAGTCACGTCAACTCGAGTCGGGTCAACCAGGTCAACCTTGACCTAAGGTTGCACCAACAATCTCCCCCTTTTTGATGTTTGACAAAACCATAATCAAGTTAGGTTAAACCGATAACCTTAACTCAGGTTTTCCAATGTTCTTCCTTGAACATTCTTTCCAAACTCCAATATTCTCCCTTGAACGTTTCTCCCCCAAACTTAGGTTAACCCGATAACCTAACTTGGGTTCCCCAATAATTCTCCCCCTTTTTGACACACATCAAAAAGAAAAAGGAGGGTATCAAGGTCAAGAGTTTCTTCCTAATGAAAGTCCCATACCTTTCATTTGAAACTCTTAATTTCCCCCTTGATACTAAACTCAACAATCAACTTAGTGATAATCCCATATCACTAATCCTTAAAAGTCTTTTGGAGTAAAAACTCCCCCTAAAAGTCAACTCCCCCTTGACAATTAGGTAAAACTTCCCCTAAAGGTCAACTCCCCCTTGACCATTGCACCAACAATGTCTTGGCGAGTTTCAAACCTTTAGAAATCCACAAAACCCAACTTCCAGCTGAAATTTCAGACCAACAGCTGAAAATCAGAAACTTGCACGCACTGATCGGTCCCCAGACCGATCAGAATCCCCCTGGATCGGTCCCCAGACCGATCCACGCTTCACTGATCGCACTGGATCGTCACTGATCGGTCACCAGACCGATCAGAACTTCCCTGGATCGGTCCGGTGACCGATCCACACTCTGAAATCAGAGATTTCTGATTTCCCTTCCCGGAAATTCAGAAACTCCTAATAAATTCCAGAAAATTCCAAAAATCGTAAAATTTTGAGGATACACTCCTCATACCATATACTATCACGGAAAAATAATTTTCTATGAAAATAGTTTCCATTTTTCAATCTTGATACAAAGTTCAAAAACTTTGAAATAGTTCAAGTTTAACTCAACTTTGTATCATAATATTCAATGATGAATGCTATCAATAGGAAAGCTTCATCAAGGTTTTTCAAATCAATTTTAAAATGCTTTTAAAATCATTTGAATTTAGGACCATAATCTTGGGGCTAGATGTACATGACTTGTACACAAGCTTTCCCTATGATCCTCCATTTCTTGAATTAGGCTCATCTAGGTACAAGAACTATGCACCTTGATCCTAACTCATGATCCTAATATCTCACACACATCTAAGGTGCATCAAACCACATTCAAGTCAATTTGATGTGAGATATGGGTTAAGGTCAACTTAGGCTAAGGTCTCATGCATTTTCTAAACACAAATTTGATCTCAATATCAAGATGTGTTCTTCATCCTTAAATCAATTCAATTGATTATTAATGCAAGAGATGATGACATGGCATAAATGATATCATAAATGGAAAACATGTGCCAATGTCATGATGTCATGGCATAAAGTATGAAAACTTAAATAGAGCATGACATATAAACTAGCCTAAGCACTATCATGACATTTCAAATGATGATAAAACTAAACATGATGTCATGACATGTCATATGGCAAACAACCATGGTAAGTTAACACAAATAAAATACCTAGATTACCTATCTAAGTATCCTTAATCACTTAGTTAACTTAAATTCTAATCCTAGATTGCCCAAAGTGCTCCAAGAAAATGTCAAAACCCAAATTGGCATTTCTTGATCTCTTGTTTGATTTATACCATTTCATTTTCAAAGGTTCCCAAAAACCTTGAAAATGCTCCTTGAGTGTCAATTTCCTCGAAGTTGGGTTAACTACCCTTCTTATTGGAGTTGACACTCTCTAACCCATCTATGGGGTAGAGAAAATGCTCCTAGGAACCCAATACCTACTTGAGCTCATTGGGTTCACTAAAAATTCACTAGGGATGACTTCCCTAGCAACCCTCCTAATGACCCTCTTAGGCTTTAAAGCCTTGGTCATTTGGGTCTCATCAAGGTCAACTATAGGGGTGACTCCCCTTGTGACCTTGGTAATGGTCTTCCTAGCCTTAGGTTTTGTTCCATAATCGAATGGAACATTATGATAGGTGGGCTTACCATTTGGGACTTAGGTTTGTGACCCAAACCCTTTTTGTCCTTGGACTTGAGATTTTGACTCTTAAACCCTAGAGATGACTTCTCCATGTTTTTAAGAGCCTTTTCTAGATTATCAAGTCTTGACCTCAAGACTTGATTTTCTCTCTCTAATACCTCAAGTTTTAATTTGTCATTTTCTCTTGAGATATTCCTAGGCATGTGTCTAGTCTTCTTGGGATTTCTACCTAGGTTTTCCTTAACTTTAGAGGCGTTAATCCTAGGGTTGATATTTCTAGTGTTATCCTTACCTAGGCTAACATGTTTAGCTCCTAAGCACATGTATTGGTTCCTAAAGTTAACATGCTTATCATTATTAACAATTGCAACAAAACTACTAGCATGAGTTTTATTAGAATTGCAATAATGAACCTTAGAAGATACCTTAGGGTTTGCCTTAGCTCCCCCTATCGATGTGCCCGGTCTCTTGCCCTTGTGAGGTTGCCTCCCCCTCGGACAATGGCTCCTATAGTGTCCCCGTTGCTTGCATTGAAAGCACACCACGTGCTTCTTGCCTTTGCGTGTTGGGACTCCGGCTACCTTGACCTTTGGCGCCGGTGGAGCCTTCCTAACTCTCTTTGGACATTTGCTCTTGTAATGTCCATACTCCCTACACTCAAAGCATAATATATATAATTTATTTGAAACTAAAATGCTTGAGTTACCTAGGGTTTGGGATGGATGACTCTCTCCTTCATCCCTTCCGGAGGTAGAATCTTCTTCTTGCTCCGATCTTGAACAAGAGGAACTCTCCTCCTCTTCTTCCTTGGATGTTGAGTAGCCCTCAACTCCTAATTCGCTCCTTCCATGATGTGAGCTACTTGGCTCACTAGGCTCCTCTTCATGGCTTGAAGTGGAGCTCTCCTCATGGTACTTGGCCAAGTTATCCCATAATTCCTTGGCATTGTTGTAACCTATCTTACACAAGATGTTAGTAGGCAATGAAAATTCAATTATTCTCGTTACCTCTTCGTTGATTTCGGATTTGTGAATTTGTTCTCTTGTCCACTCCTTCTTCTCAAGTGGTTTTCCTTCCTTATCCACCGGAGGAGTAAAACCTTCTTGTACACAAAACCAATTCATTATGTTAGTCATAAGAAAGTACTTCATCCTTACCTTCCAATACGCGAAGTCACCGCATTCGTAGAAGGGTGGAATGGTGACATCTTCTCCGAGTAGATCCATCCTCTAGCCCGTGCTCCCCGGGTGTTGATCCGATGAAGAGCGGCCTCGCTCTGATACCACTTGTTAGGATCGTTCGTACTCGGCTAGAGAGGGGTGTGAATAGCCGCCCCAAATCCTCGTTCTTCCTACAGTTAGGGTTAGTCGAAGCCTCAAACAAACCGATGTAACGAGGTTCGGAGATTAGGGCTCCTACTCCTCGGCGTGTCCGTAAGGTGGACGAGTCCGGTCAATCCGTCGGTGGATGAGTCCCGGAGAACCGGCTAATACAAACTCCTTATTGCAACAGCAAGTAAGGAGAGTACAGAAATACAAAGAAAGACAGCAAGAAATACAACAGTAAGAAAACTCTTGCTTGCCTTCTCTTCGACTGGAAGAAGCAGCAGCTCCAAGCGCCTACAACAGCAGGTGACCCAGCCAAAAGGAAGCTCACGCAAAGCTTCAACGCTTCAAGAACTCAGCAGAGCTCAGCAGCCGAAAGAAGAGGAAGAAAGAGAGAGCGACGCACAGCAGATGCCCTCGATCCTTTATACCTGCGAAGAAGAAACAGTGAAGAAACTAGCCGTTGCGTCGCAACGGCTAGAACCCTGATCGGTCTGCAGACCGATCAGCCTAGGCGCGTGAAGCTTCTGTTTGTCACCTGATCGGTCCCCAGACCGATCAGGTGTCGCGATCGAAGCCCTGAGAGAAAACAAGGTATCACCGGATCGGTCCGGTGACCGATCCGAGCTTGGTTTTTGCCCAAACCAAGTCCCAAGACTTTCAAACCAATATCCGGTCAACCTTGACCTATTGGTACTTCATCCCTAGCATCCGGTCACTCCCTTGACTGCTAGAACTCCCCGCCAAGTGTCCGGTCAATCCCTTAGACCTACTTGGACTTTCCAACACAAGTCCGATCATCCCCGATCCATTTGGATTTTCCTTGCGGCTTCACTCACGGGACTTTCACCGGCTTCACTCACCAGATTTTCACTGCCTAACATCCGTTAGGACTTTCTCCTCACTCACCTTTCCCACCGCCTTTCACTCACCAGGGACTTTCCACTAACATCCAGTTAGGACTTTCCATCTCTGGCTTCACTTACAGGACTTTCAACCGCCTAACATCCCAGTTAGGACTTTCTTAGTGCCAAGTCTCCATACTTGGACTTTTCCAGTGCCAAGTCTTCATACTTGGACTTTTCGTGCCAAGCTCCCTGCTTGGACTTTTCCAAGTCTCCATACTTGGACTTTTCCAGTGCCAAGCTCCCTGCTTGGACTTTTCCGTGCCAAGTCTCCATACTTGGACTTTTCCCGAATCAGGTCAACCTTGACCTACGGTTGCACCAATAATCTCCCAAACATCTATTCTTGTCCCACATCAAGAATAGAACTCTCTCACGAGTGTCAAACATCAACATGCAACACAACTAGGTCAACCTTGACCTAAGGTTGCACCGACAATCTTCCCAGGTCAAACATCAAAATACAACTCGAGTCACGTCAACTCGAGTCGGGTCAACCAGGTCAACCTTGACCTAAGGTTGCACCAACACTATCCTCTCATGAAAGACTTCTGTAGATACAATCTCAAAGGATGTCAGATTCTCTTTCATTTTTGGCACACATGACTAGCAAAACTCCATAATATGATCATCACAATCAGTCTTATCCGCAACATGATTATCAATATCATAATGGAGGAGGTAGAGGGCGTTGCCAGATTTACTTCGACTATAGTCAATATCATAATGGAGGAGGTAGAGGGCGCTGCCAGATTTACTTCGACTATAGTCATTATGCTTAAAAGTGTTATAAGAGATTTGATTGAAATTTTCCAAGAGGTTCTACATTATCAAATCAATCTTCACCCTCCTCATGGTAATCTACATTCCAATCATCTCAATCAGAAGCATTCTCTCTTTCCATTCCCCCTAATACAATTTCATCTATTTTTGGAACCCTAGGATGGCACCTGGACTCTAGAGTGATTGATCATATTTTACCAAAATATGATATTTGCATGGAAGATTCATCAAATCATGGACCTAAAATGGTGCAAAACAACAATAGCTCGGGATCCCATTCTACATCGAGTAAATATTAAAGTCAGATCCTTCTTATCTCTTGTTTTGTTTTCCCCTTTTCTTTTTTTAAAAAAAAAGGTCGACCCTTCAATTATATCCTTTCCTCTATGATGGTCTCTTCTCTTTCTCAGAGAAGCTCCCTCAAGAAGAGCAGAGCACTTTCTTCTCAAGAGAAGCACCTTGCTATTTTTGTTTCCCTTCCTTTGTTGTTTTAGCTTCTGGTAATTATTTCTCTTTCCTTTCCTCATTCCCCTTCTCCATCCCTGCTCTCTTATTTTCTTCCTTCACCTTTTATTCTCCTATTTTTCTAGACATCTTTTTCTTCTAACCAAGAGAAGTACCTCTTCTTCTTCAACATTGCCAACGTTCGTCTCCCTCCAAATCAATTAAATTTGCTTCTTCATCAACGAAAAGCTTCAATCCATGGTTTCTTTTCCCTCTCTAAACCTTCACCATTCTCTCTCTTTGTTTTTACGAAAATCTTCTACTAGAAAATTTCTTCTTAATATCTTTCTCTCAAAATTAGCAACAAGTTTTTCATCTCATTCTTCTCTCCTCTCCTCTTTATCTCCCTTTTTTCTCCCTCTCATTCTTCTCCTATCCTATTTTACAATAGCAGGTTCATTATGGCTACCTTTCCTCCTTAACTAATCTTTCTTTTTAGCCCTCTTTTGACGGCTAAATAACAAGTGTTTTCTAGATTTTGCTCAGTGCTATTTTGCTCAATACACAATAGCAAATTTTATTCCTCTGCTTTAACATATTCAGTCACCAAAATATAGCCTTCTCTCTCTGCTACTCTTATTCCGATGACAGATCAAATTTCAGCCTTCAAACAACAACTTCTCATCCCCTAGTCGTTGTCTTCTTTCATCAAAGGTAAAGTTCAACAAATCTATTAAATAGTTGATTGTACTAGTGGGTTTTGCTCTAGAAGATTTGATTAGCTATTGACAATTAAACACAATGTTCAATGATCTTGTCCGAGCGCTAAGTCGATGGACACTGGGGATGTGGCGCTCTCCGCTGTCTTCGACTGGTGATGTGGATCTCCGACGAACCTGCAAAGAAGCCGAGCCAGGTGGGGTTTCCCGACGACAACCCTTCGATGCTCAAGTCAAGCAGCAAAGAAGAAGAGCAAAGTAACGCTACTGTGGCTACAGTGATGAAAATTGCATACCTCCGTCGAAGTCTGGGGGTCCTTATATAGGACCGCAGGGAGGCGCGGGCACCCTTCTCGATGCGTGCACGTTTCCCCAAACATACCTCAGTAGGGTTGTGTCAGAAAAGTATGTCTGATGTCATTCCACAATCATCCGAGCATATCCCTGATGTGACGGTGGAAACTTCCACCGTACGATACTCTGTCCTCTCCGGCCGCCGACCATGCTGTTTGTCGGCGGCAAATGTCTCGAGGATGAAGTTACCAGCTACCCCTTTTTGTCTCTTTGCGCTCTTACTTGTTCCCGGGCCAAGCGAACCAGCCACTCGGCGCTCCTGGCCTTCGGGAATACTCCGGTACCTCGGACCGGGCGGGGAAGCCTTGCTTAAGTGTTCGGATGGGATTGCGCCTTATTGTCCTGTGGCTCGGCCGAGCGGCCTATCCGCTCGGCCCAGAGACTCTTTTACGAGCATCGAAAACCCGATCCCTGGTCGGGCTGTCTTTCATCCGGCCTGGGGGACCCATGGCTGGATGTTCGGTCGGCCGGATGCTTGGTTGGCCCGCCAGTCCGCTCGGCACGACCTTGGTGTTGACCCTCTTGACCGTTGACCTCCACGTGTCGTTGACCCCTCGCCAACGAGGGTCCCCCGTCCTTACCACCGGATCACATGCCTCCCCTTCAAGTCTAGTCGAATGAGGCGCTAAGTCCGACTGATTGGACTGCGTCTGGGTGGCATGTCTGCCGCTCACCCACCGAGATTAATGTCCGGCCGTCCGGGGACTGTGCAAGTAGGTAACGCCGCTCGGCGTGTCCCCGGTTGATACTTGGATAGTTTCGTTTGCCTGCCATTGTACCGCCGCTCTGGCATCTGTTACACTGATTATCCCTAGAAAACTCCTCGGCCTTTGTGTAAATCACCGTCATTAATGCAGAGCACGTGGCCACGCTCGCATGATGGTGCTCATTAAATGCTACCTGTGAGCGAGCGCCACGTGGTCGCGCATTCGTCACCGTTCACTCGGGTCATCAGGTCTGATGTGACCTTTAGCTTTTTCGAATTTGACGGTCAGATTTCCTCCTTGGATCCAGTAACCTGGATCGGACGACTCCGGTTGATCGAGCCCAATGTTTATAAGCATATCTCCTCTTCGGCCGCTTCACGATATCGCGCGCGCATCCGAAAGCTTCTACTTCTTTTCGTCCAACGCTCCGGCGAGCTCGTTGCTTTGGTTTCTGGTGATCCCCCACCGCCTCCTTCGGTACTATCTTTCGTAAGGCTCCTTCGCCCTTTCCCTTTTTAGTTTTTCTGTGTTTTTCTCCGCACCTTCGCCGTATTCATGCCTTCTTAGACACTGTTCCGGCCATCCTTTTCCTTAACCTCTGTCATCTCTTTCTTTGGCCCTTATCATCAATGGCCAGTTCTTCTCGTTAGTCCGACCTCGCTCCAGACCTCTGGTATACTACTACAGAGAGCCATTTCGACGAGAGGGATGCACTGAGCCTTACCCGAACCTTTGAACTTCCTTCTGACCACGAACTGATATTAGCCACACCTTTCGATCGGCCACATGACCCTCCGACCGGCACTATTTGTTTTTTTCGAGACCAGTTCATGGCCAGTCTGTGCTTTCCTATTCATCCATTCATCCTTGAGGTGTCTAACTATTTCTGCCTCCCGCTCGGCCAACTCGTCCCTAATTCCTTTAGGTTGCTATGCGGGGTGGTTGTCCTCTTTAGGCTGCACGGCATCCCCTTAGTCCCTAAGACCTTCCATTACTTCTACTACCCCAAACAGTCCGAGTGGAGAACCTTTCTCTTCCAATCGCGGATCGGTCTAGTCTTCTTCAACAAGATGCCGACCTCGAACAAGCATTGGAAGGAAAACTATTTCTATCTTCGTTTTCCCAAGCGACTGTCCTTTTGCACTAAATGGCAAACCACTGTGCCGAGCCAGCCGGATCTCGGTAAATATAAGAGCCAGCCAGACTACCTTCATGCAGCCAATCTGCTAGCTGGGCAAAGATTCAACATCAACAAGCTGCTCTACGAGGGGGTGCTATATATATTTGGACTGAGCCCGATCAGAACGAAGCTTCCGAGCAGCCAATCTCAGAACGAAGCTTCCGAGCAACATTTTCCTCATCCCCTTCCTTTTGGTCTAACTGATTTATTCTTCTTTTATGCAGCTGACATCATGTGGCGCGCCAAGGTTGCTAACCGGCTGAAGTTGAAAGCTACCGAGGTGGAGGCGGCGGCCGCGAAGGAGATGGCCGATCGGGGCATTGCCCCGGTTGGCTCGTACGAGGGAGAGAGCGAAGAAGATTCTCCTGCGGTTGGAGAGTCGGCTGTTCGGATCCCTGCAACTGCACCGGTCGGTGATGCTATCTCGTCTGCTGGACAACCAGCATCGGAAGAAGAGGGGCACTCGACCGAGGACTCCCCACTGATAATATGCAAATGGCGCCGGACGGATCTTCACACCCAATCAGCTACATCTGTGGAGCTAGTGACTGAGCCGACCAGCGCCCCTCCTGTAGCAATTGCCCCGTCCCCTGCTCCAGTAGAGGCCATTTCTTCGGACCGAACTCCTTCCAAGCTTGATCTACCGTTGGCTTCCCTTGGAGCGTCGCCTGTAAGTTCCCAGCCACAAGCTCCCGTTCGTCTTAGGCTCTCTGGTAAAGTATCCGCCCTGCTCGATGAGTCATCCGGGCGCCCAACCTCGGCTCAATCTGATCCGAGTGGCCGTCGAGTGGTTAAGGTCGTCCTCCACCTCCCAACGGAAGAATTTCTTCTAGCGACTGATCGACCAGTCACCCCTGAGCACCAGATTACTATCCACGAACCGCTCGCCAGGATATGGGAGGATGCGAGAGCCCGCGTCGCCTTGATGACTCCTGGTCAGCTCGTCGACAACCATATGCAGCAAGCTACCGGAGTATGCTTCTTAACACACTACATGACTATTTGACTTAGTTCGTGATATTATTTCCTCTGTATGCAGAATTGGGTTGAGAACATCGCGGTCAGCAACCGCCTGGCTGCACTGGAGGAAGAATTAAAAAAGCTTCAAATTTTCGGAGGGGCGCCAGCTCAAGGGCCCTCATATGCCACGCTTCGGGCTGAGCTGAGCAAATCGGAGAAATTACTGGCGGTCGAACGACACAAGTCCTCTGGCTTGGAGACCAGGGTAGCTGGCCTTGAAGCCCAGGTCAAGTCTCACGACCGGGAGATGAAGCTGGCGACCAATAGAAAAAATACAGCCATCTCTGATTTAGAGGCCAAGAATGTGCAGGCCCGAGCGTTGGAGCAGCATGTCAAGGAGTTAGCCGATCTGCTTTCTGCTGAGCAGGAGGGCCGATCGGCCTCCGAAGCTAAACTGCAAGGAGATAAGAAAGATCTCCAAGACGCTCTTGATGCTTCCCGAGCTACGCTAAAGGAATATCAAGATGGTGAATCAGGCCGCTTCGAGGTGATGAAGAAAAACTATCTCCTGTCGGACGAATTTGGCGAAAAGTTTAGTGATCGGCTAGTTATAGCCTTCGAGGAAGCCAGTCGGGCAACAACGATTTATCTGAAAGCTAAGGGCCACCTCCCGGAGACAGCCTTTATACCTCCCAAAGACATGGCCGACCTTTTAGAGACCATTCCCGAGCTCATATTTGATGCACTAGAGTGAGGAGCGTCTTTCACTTGTCTCTATCTATGTATTGAAGTTTTGTCTGTATGCTCGCCATTCTGCGAGTTAACATTATCGTCTTTCAATTTGACTTTTAACTTACTTATCTGCGTATTTTTTGACGATGGGTCAATAAAACTCCGCTTCTGTTAACGTTACTTCTTTGACTGCATTCTTTCCAAGCGGCTTTCGGTATTCTTCGGGCCGGCGCGTTTATAGTCGTCGGTTTTAACTCAGGGATTTAACATCGCCGCTCGACGGTCTTTAAGCAGGGAAATTTATAGTCGCCAGTCCGACTCCAGAGTTTAACGTCGCCGCTCGATGATCTTCAAGCCGGGGATTTATAGTCACCGGTCCGACTCTAGAGTTTAACGTCACCGCTTTACGGTCTTCAATCCGGGGATTTATAGTCGCCGGTCCGACTCTAGAGTTTAACGTCGCCGCTCGACGGTCTTCGAGCGGGGTATTTATGGTCGCCGCTTCGACCCTAGAGTTTAATGTCGTCGCTCGACGGTCTTCCGGCCGGGTGGTTTATAGTCGTCGGTTCGACTCTAGAGTTTAACGTCGCCGCTCGACGGTCTTCGGGCCGGGGGTTTATAGTCGCCGGTCTGACTCTAGAGTTTAACGTCACCGCTCGACGGTCTTCAGGCCGGGGGGTTTATAGTCACCGGTCCGACTCTAGAGTTTAACGTCGCCGCTCGACAGTCTTCAGGCTGGGGGGTTTATAGTCGCCAGTCCGACTCTAGAGTTTAACGTCGCCGCTCGACGGTCTTCGAGCGGGGTATTTATGATCGTCGCTTCGACCCTAGAGTTTAACGTCGCCGCTCGATGGTCTTTAGGCCGGGGGGTTTATAATCGTCGGTCCGACTCTAGAGTTTAACGTCGCCGCTCGACGGTCTTCATATAGCTTGTCGTTCGACTAATAATGCTCATACCCTTCACAATTTTTCTTATCTTCACTCCTGCAACCTAAGGATATAGACGAACGGAACATACATGAAGTGAATTACACTAGCAGACCTTACATCCAGCACGATACGGCTGGAGGTGGTTTGCGCTCCATGGTCGATCTAGCCGCCGTCCATCCTCATCTTCCAGGTAGTAGGCACCCGATCGGAGGTTATCAACGACTTTTAAGGGCCCCGCCCAGGGAGCTTCCATCTTGCTTACATCGCCGACCGGCTTCACCTTCTTCCACACAAGATCTCCGACCTGGAATGCTCTAGGAATTACACGCCTGTTGTAATTCTGCTTCATTCTCTGCCTGTACGCCGGCTGCCTTAGCTCTTACTTCGTCAACTAGGTCCAACTCCAACTGCCTCCGCTCGGCATTGCCCCCATCGTAGCTTTGGATCCGATCAGCCTCTACTCCGACTTTAACTGGGACGACCGCCTCGCCTCCGTACACCAAGTGGAACGGTGTTACCCCCGTTCCCTCCTTTGGGGTTGTGCGAATGGCCCATAGTACGCTCGGCAGCTCGTCCACCCAGCTTCTTCCCACGTGGTCGAGCCGAACCCGAAGTATCTGCAGGATCTCCCGATTGGCCACTTCGGCTTGGCCATTGCTTTGAGGGTACGCCACGGAGGTGAAGTGTTGTTCGATGCCATACCCCTTGCACTATTCTCTGAGCTACTGACCGACGAACTGCCGGCCATTATCCGAAATGAGCCGACGAGGAATGCCAAACCGACAAAATATATGCTGCCAAATGAACTTCTTAACCATCTGCTTGGTTATCTTGGCCAGTGGTTTGACTTCGACCCACTTGGAGAAGTAGTCGACTGCCACCAGTAGAAACCTCCGCTGACCGGTCGCCATGGGGAAAGGCCCTACGATATCCATGCCCCATTGGTTGAATAGACAGGATACTGTGGACGCCTTCATTTCCTTCGTAGGCCTATGGGAGAAGTTGTGGTACCTCTAACAAGAAAGGCAAGTAGAGACGGTTCGAGTGGCATCTTCCTGTAGGGTTGGCCAAAAGTATCCAGCCAACAAGATCTTCCTAGCCAAAGACCGGCCGCCCGGATGACCTCCGCAAGATCCTTGGTGTACCTCTTGGAGAATGTACTCTGCGTCTTCCGAGCTGACGCACTTTAGCAGCGGTCGGGAGAATGCCTTCTTGTAAAGTTGATCCCTGATGAGTGTGAACCGGCCGGCTCTCCTCCTCAATAGCTGGGCTTCCTCCCGATCGGACGGCGTGGCTTCCGATCGCAAAAATTCTATTATGGTGTTCTCCAATCACTCGGGAATGTGAGGCCTTCCATCCGGTCGATGTGCGCCACCAGGGACACTTGCTAGATTGGTTGCTGGATGACGACCGGCGATATCGAACTAGCGAGCTTGGCTAGCTCGTCCGTAGACTGGTTCTCAGCCCAGGGGACCTTTTGTATGACAACTTCGACAAAGTTGGCCCTGAGCTTTTCAAATGCCTCCGCGTAGAGCCTGAGCCTCGCGTTGTTTATCTCGAAGGACCCTGAGAGTTGCTGAGCAGCCAACTGGAAGTCTGAGAATAGCGTCACCCGACTGGCTCCCACGTGTCGCGTGGTCTGCAGGCCGGCTATGAGGGCCTCATACTCCGCTTCATTATTGGTTGCTCAGTAGTCCAGCCGGACGGACAGGTGCATCCGCTCTTCTTGAGGGGAAAGTAACAAGATACCAATTCCGCTTCCGAGCCGAGTGGACGATCCGTCCACAAATACTTTCCACATAGCTTTTGGCTCAGGATTCTCCACCTCGGTCATAAAATCTACCAAGGACTGCGCCTTAATCGTCGAGCGGGGTTGATACTGAATGTCGAATTCACTCAGCTCTGTTGTCCACTTGATGAGCCGCCCGAATGCTTCTGGATTCAGGAGCACCCTTCCCAGCGGGCTGTTCGTCATCACGATGATTGTATGCGCCAAAAAATAAGGGCGCAATCTCCGCGTGGCGAGGATCAAGGCAAAAGCCAATTTCTCGAGAGATGCTTATGGATTTAGGAGCACCCTTCCCAGCGGCCTGTTCGTCATCACGATGATTGTATGTGCCAAAAAATAAGGGCGCAATCTCCGTGTGGCGAGGATCAAGGAAAAAGACAATTTCTCGAGACTAGTGTAGCGAGGTTCAGCATCCTTTAGAATGTGGCTTAAGAAGTACACGGGCTGCTCTTCGCTGTTCGGCCTCACTAATGCCGAGCCCACAACATGCTCGGTCGAAGACAAGTAAATACGGAGTGGCTCTCCTACAACCGGTTTGGCCAGCACGGGCAAAGAATTGAGATAAGTCTTCAGCTCCTCGAATGCCCGATCACATTCCTCGTCCTATTGAAACTTGGTGGCTTTGCGTAGAATCTTGAAGAAACGGAGGCTTCGGTCGTCCGTTCGGGAGATGAATCATGATAGCGCCATTATCCGACCGGTGAGGCGCTGTACTTCTCGAAGATTTCTGGGAGGAGGCATATCTTGCAATGCTTTCACCTTGTTGGGGTTCGCCTCTATGCCCCGCTCGGTCACAATATAGCCAAAGAAACGCCCGCCTTTTGCTCCGAACAAGCACTTCTGGGGGTTCATCTTGACCCCATATCTCCTCAGTGTCTGGAAAGTTTCTTCCAAATCCGCATAAAGGTCCACCACTCGGAAGGATTTGATAAGTATATCATCTACATATACTTCCAAGTTACGCCCGATCTACTCCCGGAATACTTTGTTCATCAGTCGTTGGTAGGTAGCCCCAGCGTTCTTGAGTCCGAACGGCATTACGTTGTAACAGTAAGTGTTGTCTATGGTGACGAAACTGACCTTCTCTTGGTCTCCTCGGGCAAGCGACACTTGATGGTAGCCCTGATAAGCATCCAACATGCATATCAGCTCGCACCCGGCTATGGAGTCTACTAGTTGATCGATCCAGGGCAGAGGGTAGAAATCCTTTGGGCAGGCTTTGTTCAGATCCTGGAAGTCAATGCAGACTCTTCATTTATTGCCAGGTTTGGAGACCAGCACCACGTTTGCGAGCCAGCTCGAGAACTGCACCTCCCTTATGTGGTCGGCCTCCAAGAGCTTCTCCACCTCCGCTCGGATGATGATATTCTGTTCAGCACTGAAGTCCCTCTTCCTTTGCTTTACCGGCCGAGCATCCGGTCGGACGTGAAGCTCGTGCTGCGCTATGCTCGGCGAGACTCCTGGCAGCTCGTGGGTCGACCAAGCGAAAACGTCACAATTTTTCTGGAGGCATGTGATCAGCTTCTCTTTCTAGCTTGCTTCCAGATCGGATGCTATGAAAGTCGTGGCCTTCGGTCGGGCAGGGTGGATCTGTACCGCCTCCTTTTCTTCATAAACTAGATAAGGTAGCTTTTCGGTTATAGCGTTTATCTCGACTTGTGGCACTTTCCGAGCGGATTTAGCCTCGACCCGGACCATCTCTATGTAGCATCGCCGAGCGGCAAGCTGATCTCCTCGGACCTCCCCAACTTGGTCTTCCACCGGGAACTTAATCTTCTGGTAGAAGGTGGAGACGATCGCTCGGAACTCGTTGAGAGCCGGTCGTCCCAGGATAACATTGTATGCGGAGGAAGCGTCGACCACGATGAAGTTGGCAGTCCACGTTCTTCTGAGCGGCTCCTCTCCCAGTGAGATAGCCAGCCGGACTTGTCCGACTGGCAACACTTCGTTGCTGGTGAACCCGTAGAGGGGGGTTGTCATCGGCAGTAGCTCGGCTCGGTCGATTTGCAATTGGTTGAAAGCCTTCTTGAAAATTAAATTGACCGAACTACCTGTATCAATAAAGACGCGGTGAATAGTGTAGTTAGCTATTACTGCTCAGATGATGAGGGTGTCATCATGGGAGATCTCGACTTCATCGAGGTTCTTAGGCCCAAAGCTAATCTCGGGCCCGCTCGCCCGCTCCTGACTGCAGCCAACCGCAAGGATCGTCAGCTGCCTTGCCCTGTTGGAGTCACCTCCGGTCGGCCCTCCGGCGATGATGTTAATTTCACCCCTCGACACATTGCCTCTATTCTCCTCTTCCCGAGCGGCTAGTCAGGGTCCATCATGCGATGCCCGAGCAATGACCCTGTGCTGCTGGTTATGCTGTCGCTCAAGTGATCTCCTTTCTGTACGTCGGGCGGGACTTTGGTGTTGTTGTCATCGATTCGGCGAAGGTTATCGACGGCGATAGCTCCTTGGTGTAGGATGAGTGATTGGGGGGAGGCTCCGACAGTCACGGGTGTTGTGAGTAGCTGACTGATGAAGCGAACAAAACATGGGAGTCCATACCTTCCCTTTCGGTTTAGGCCGATCGGCCGCTACTTATTGGACGGCGTGCAACCTTGCTTGCTGATGAGGCCGGGCAACTTCTGCGCGGGGTCCTCTCGGTGGTTGATAATTGGAAGGTGGCTTCCGTTCGGCTTGAGCTGGTGGCTCGGATGGTGCTTCCTTTTTCCTTGCCATCTGCGCTTCCTCCACGTTGATGTACTCATTGGCCTTGTTCAACATGTGGTTGTAGCTGCGAGGTGACTTTCTGATGAGCGAACGGAAGAACTCACCGTCCACAAGCCCTGTGTGAACGCGTTCATCATAGTTTCCAAAGTGACCGTCGGGATATCCATGGCCACCTGGTTGAAGCGTTGGATGTAAGCTCGGAGCGACTCTCTCGATTCTTGCTTGATGGCGAATAGACTGACGCTGGTTTTCTGATAGCGTCTGTTGCTCGCGAAGTGGTGGAGAAAGGTCGTGCGGAACTCTTTGAAGCTTGTTATCGATCCGTCCGGCAACCTCCGGAACAATCGTTGCGCCGACCAGAAAGGGTGGTGAGGAACACTCGTCACTTCACCCCATCTGTATATTAATTGATGTAAAGTGGCGGTGTTGTCGAACTTACCCAGATGGTCATCCGGGTCAGTGGTCCCGTTGTATTCCCCGATCGCCGGGGACGCGTAATGCCTTGGTAGTGGGTCGCGCAGGATGGCCTCGGAGAACTGTCTATTGATTCGCTCGGGGGACGAGTCTGTCCGAAACGCCTTGCCTTTTCTGTTGTCCCGCGCGGAGGCTTCGTCTGACGAAGATCCTCGGTCGAGGTTGGCCTGAGCGACTTCTGACGACGTTTGGAAAAAGCCCGATGGAATGGTATCGGGGCGGGCGGAGCTTCCACCTGAGTGCCGGTCGGACCTTTGTTCTGGCCCCATATTGAGAGCTGCTCCGGCCGGTCGCCTGGTGTCGCCCGACCGCCTGATGTCGACGTTGCCTATTGCGCTATCCGCTCGGCTTGAGTCTTTTGCTGTTGCTCGACTATCTTGGCCGCCCGCGCTTGGATGAGCGCGTCTAGTTCTTCAGGAGAGAGTGTCACCGTGAGTTGGCGTCCAGCTTCTTCCATCGTCTTTGCTCGGATTCAGGTACGTTCCCACAGAAGGCGCCAATTTGATCCTGTCCGAGCGCTGAGTCGATGGACACTAGGGATGTGGTGCTCTCCGCTGTCTTCGACTGGTGATGTGGATCTTCGGCGAACCTGCAAAGAAGCCGAGCCGGGAGGGGTTTCCCGGCGACGACCCTCCGACGCTCAAGTCAGGCAGCGAAGAAGAAGAGCAAAGTAACGCTATTGTGGCTACAGTGATGAAAATTACATACCTCCGTCGAAGTCTGGGGGTCCTTATATAGGACCCAAGGGAGGTGCGGACACGCTTCTCGATGCGTGCACGCTTCCACAAACATACCTCGGTAGGGTTGTGTCAGAAAAGCATGCCTGACGTAATTCCGCAATCGTTCGAGCATATACCTGATGTGACGGTGGAAACTTCCACCGTACGATACTCTGTCCTCTCCGGCCGCCGACCATACTGTTTGTCGGCGGCAGGTGTCTCGAGGATGAAGTTACCAGCTGCCCCTTTTTGTTTCTTTGCCCTCTTACTTGTTCCCGGCCCGAGCGGACCAGCCGCTCGGCGCTCCTGGCATTCGGGAATGCTCTAGTACCTCGGACCGAGCGGGGAAGCCTTGCTCATGTGCTCGGATGGGATTGCGCCTTGTTGTCCTGTGGCTCGGTCGAGCGGTCTGTCCGCTCGGCCCAGAGACTCTTTTACAAGCATCGGAAACTCGATCCCTGGTCGGGTTGTCTTTCGTCCGGCCTGGGGACCCATGGCTGGATGTTCGGTCGGCCGGATGCTTGGTCGGCCCGTCAGTCCGCTCGGCACGACCTCTGTCCGCTCGACACGACCTTGGTGTTGACTCTCTTGACCGTTGACCTCCACGTGTCGTTGACCTCTCGCCAACGAGGGTCCACCGTCCTTACCACCGGATCATTCAATATCTCCCATTAAGTTTGTTAGGGGTAATGACTATAAAAATAGCAGTTCAAGAGATTTAGAGATTAATTTTAATTATTAATAATTTATTATATTTAGGCTACAATCCAAATCATATTTATCATTATTTTCATAATTATTGTTACCATGATTTGTCATTATTTTCATAATTATTGTTACCATAATTATCGTAATATATTATCATATTTATCATAATATTTTGTATATATTATTTTAACTATCTGTATAAATAAACTACTTAATTTAGTAGTTTATGATAATTAATCAATAATAATAAAAATAATTATCTTTTATTTATTCATTTCTCTATTCTTTCTTATGTTTAGCTATTTTCACATTATGTAATTCAACATTAGTATGAAAATACTCAATACTATAGAAAACTGTTTCTCAAATGTGTATTAATTAAAAAAGGAAAATAACATAAATCATTAAAAAAAACTAATTAATATCAAATCAAAACATATAGAATATCTGAAACATAAAACTTTTTTTTTTGTTTGTGGGTACTCCAAGTACGACACACATATCCATGGTATGCCTAGTAAATTTAATGTGCATGCACGGGTTTTGTCAACCGACCACGTAACCTCCTCCTTGTCATTTTCTCTTACCAAAACTGGATCATTTTTTTTTTCAGCTGTCCGTGACTGTCACAGTCACAGACAATTCATTTTCTCCTCCGTTAATATTTCACAATTCCAACTCTATTCCCATTGACCCAATGCCAAAAATTTCATCCAAAACCTTATTCTCTTTCTTACTTAAGAATGAAGTGATCCAGTGACCTCAATATATACAGTCCTATTGAAGTGCATGCATCTGTTGAAAAAGGACCACTTTTATACCTTCTCATTACAAAAATTCTTCTCCTTCCTTCCAAAAAAATGTTTATGTTTTGTTAAAGAAAAGGCCAGAAAAAAGGAAGAAATCTTACCTGTTCTCGCTTGGTTTATTCATCTATTTGGCAACCTAGGAAGACTGAACCAGCACTCAACTCTTCCTCACCACTCCAGATGTGTCTGTAAAAGCTTCCTTGTCTCCGGCATCCCTGCAACAAGCTCTAAAGATTTCAATCTCTCCGAAAGGATTGCGATCTTCAGCAGTAAAATTTGGTATATTGTTTGGATCTCAAGAGAAGAGATCAAGAAGATACCTCGTGTGGTGATAAATGGCTGCTTCGTGGAGCTTCTCTGAGGACAAGGAGTTTGAGAACATGATTGCGGTGCTGGACCATGATGGCGAGAATTGGCTCGAGGAGCTCGCCGCAGGTGTCCCGACTAAAAGCGTCGAGGAGGTGCGAGACCACTACCTTGACCTCGTCTCGGACGTCGACCTCATTGACTCCGGCCTCTGCGAGGGTCATCACTACTTTGCGGAGGGGGAATTAGGGTTTCCCAAAGATGTTAATAGCAATAGCTCGGCTTCAGCGGAGGTGGTGGCGGCGGAGGAGGAAGTGATGATTGACGTCGAGACTGGGTTGACGCTGGCGGAGTTGAAAGAGGTGATGGCGCTGCTGGGAGATGAAGAAGAAGGTGCAGAGAAGGAGGTAGGAGGGACGTCATCATCAGAGGCAGCACCGGATGCGGCGGCTGTGGCAGAGGTGGAGGCAAGGAAGAGGGTGGTTAAGGCGGCGGCGTCCGTGACCAAGGGGAAGAGTTGGACTGAGGAAGAGCACAGGTTGGTTGAATTTGCCTGGTGCAACTTTTTTTTATATATTTTAGGATCTATACAAAAAATTAGTGTTTATATCGATTGATCTTTTGTGGATCTGCTTGCTTATTTTTGCTAATTTTGGAAGGCAGCAGCGCTAAATCTGCTCAAGATCTTCCTCCTGCTTTCCTTTTAAGGATACCTTACATGAACTCATCTATATTTAACCATGATTCTTAAATTTAATTTAGTTTATCTTTAAATTAATTGTTCAGAAACTTTTTTTTTCAATTATGCGATTGATAATCATGCATGCAAATATCTACCTACTAATTAGGAATTCACTAAAAATAATATCCACATGCCTGAATTAAATAGAAAATCTCTAATAGATTTACCAAGCTGTTTTTTCTAAGACATGATGCAACTACCTGATTAATTATATTTCTTTTTATTAACTCTGGTAGCAAATAGTGAATACGTTAACCGTCACAGAGCCAACACGGAGGAGGTAAATCACGGGTGACTACTAGCCTTTGGAATAATGACTAGCACATAAGTGAGACATTTATCACGACTTTGTCAAGATTCAAACTTCAGACCTCAAGGTGTCAAGACCTCATGTAATAGTCACTAGACCGTCCCGAAGAGACACTCTTTGTTAATTCTGGCTACAACAATTTGTTGTCTAGACATGTAGAGAAATTAAGAGAGATAGTTATGCTTCATTTGTTTTGGAAGCAAAAAGGATTGGTTGAATCACTCTAGTATTTAGCTTAATTCTTGTTCAAATAGTGAAAAGCGACAACACAGAGATTAGTTTATAGATGACAATTATTTGTCTATCTTATGATCTCGGTTGATATTCTTCAAAGATTAGTTTGTAAATGACAATTTTATTTGTTTATCTTCAATTTGATCTTTCAATATTCTTCCATTGATGAGGTTAGAAGTTTTAATTTTAGTCTACACGAGTACATTTCTTCAATGTTGAGTTGCTTTAGCTTATAGTAATTTACTCCATTTCATGAATTAGTTTATATTCTACTTCAAAGGCAACAATACAAAGATTTTCTTCCCTTTATAAGAGCACTTGATGATGTTCATATATGATAATTTATCTGATTAACTTTTGTGATCATAGAAGATTAGCATCCTAAATCTAGCTGCTTGTTTAAATACATTTCATATGTTTTTCATAACATCAAAATACTCATTCTATAATTTTTCCCCATAATTTATGGTCAAAATAAAGGATAGGTAAACAAAAATATGGGTATAATAATACTAAATCTTAAAACTTCAGAAAAATAAAATATAAAAAATAAAGTAAAACATTTGAAAAGTGTATGGGTAGATATTTTTGATCATTTTTTTTTTACTTAATTGTTGTTTTGGAATGCATTTAGTATAGAATTAGAGCAAGTTTCTAGTTGTTATTTTTCCCTTTTTTATCACCGATAATTCATTTATTGTCAACCCTTCTTGTAAACTAAGGTGTTAAATGGGGCAATCCCCTATGATTCTGCTTGATATTGTACAATATGGGTCATGCTTGGTACAACTCATCAAAAATTCGATTGTATTCAGTTCGACCTTATACAATTTGTTCATTTAGCTTTTGATATATGATTCAGTTTCTTCCATTCATATATGATGCTACACAAGCTTAAGATCATAAATATCTACTTGCTCAAGCATATTTTAGTAGTTTTTCATAACATAAAAAATATGGTTTCATATGTATACAACTCATAGTGCAACAATAAATTAAATTTGACATCCTTCTCTTTCAAGAATGTTCCTGATGGGTCTAAGTGTCTACGGGCGTGGAGATTGGCGGAACATTGCCAAGTACTTTGTCACCACAAGAACTCCAACTCAAGTGGCTAGTCATGCTCAAAAGTACTACAACCGAATGGAACGCAGCTCCAAGGGGATCAAGCGCCGAGCAAGCATACACGACATCAGGAGCATCACACCTCTACAGAAGTTAGCACATATGAGGAGCCTATTCTCGGCAATGAAAAGGAACAAACTTTGCAATAAGACCAACAATGTTCTAGATCAGGCAAGTGCATACAACTTACAGGAGAGTAGGGAAGGTGCTTCTTCATCTCTAGCCAATGCTGAAGAGGCATCATCAGCATGAATCACTGCAACCTGACATATACTAATTACAAAGAAACATGTGAGAGGGCGGCAGTAGAGTTTGACATTAAAATAGTTGTCTGCATGTAAAATACTCTATGTATTGAGGACAATAGTATAATTTGGCATGTAACATATCGATATATAATGAACATAGTGCTGGTAGTTTTATTAGTTTGGTGTGGTACTCAGTATGCCCACATACGGTTTAAAGAGAAGCTCCAACTAAGAGGATACTGTAGTTGAATATTTGCAGCCATTTCACAGTGAAGAACTCTTTTGATCTATTTGTATTCAACTAAGAGGAGACTGTAGTTGAATCTTACAGTAACAACCACTTCAATGGAGGATGAAAAAGCTAGATAGCATTCATATTTGATCCTTCAGATTCAAGGAGCAAGAAAGTTTTTGGCTTGCTGGATGATTAAGGAGTTGCAGTATCAGGAGAGTAGGTTAAGGTTTGTTCAGAATAAATATAAAATGGTTGATTAATCAGTAATTGAAGGGACTTTCATGTTTGACATATCTGGAATTGGAAAGAGTCTTTTGGGTTGAATGGTTCTTCGCAACTTCCATTCTTGGTTTCCAGAGATCGGCTACAGTCTCTGATTCACATTATAAATTCTGAGCTATTTATTGAAGTTGCAATTTCAGTTGACTTTTTTACTCACAAAATATGCTAGATGAGATTATAAATGGCATTGCAGGTAGTTTAAATTGTTAGTATTAGTCCTAGTACAAATTATAAGATGATTATAAAGGATTCATTTTGTATCATATATCATTATTACTAAAAGGTAAAGTTGGTTATTATATTTATTTCGGTTCAGTGTCAGTTGAATAAGTATAATAATATCCTTGGATAGTAGGTTCATATATGCAGTATATCAATTAGTTGAATTGATAGTGAGATATTGTAGAGAACATTACTTTTAATTATTCCTAGTCGAGCAATAATATACAAGGACAATATTAATACGTTGAGACTAGCATGTAGGTCAACGGATGACTTAATCTCACAAGTCATGGATATGAGATATTAGGTTGACATATGGATATATATTAGAGAATATATACTGAATGACCCGCCATGAGAATATTTCATGGATCGTTATATAAGTGTCAAAAATATTTTCATGTGACTATTGATATGAATAGTCCTTAGACCTGAAGTCACTACGGTTCCCTACATAAGGAGTTGTATACTTTGGTATTGTCAAACGTCACCTGTAACAGGGTGGACTATAAAGTCGATTACTGGGTATGCAATGAATTATGCGGAGGGATGTGAGTGATGTAGATGAGATCTATCCATTCCATATGATGGAAGCAATATCTGTGGGCCCCTTGATTAGTAGGACACAAGAAAGCATGGTCATATGCAAATGAGTCAATATGAGATATTGAGTTTATTTGATTGAGTGTGTCTACTTAGAGATCAAGAAACACAAAGATTGATAAGAGGATGACACGGTCTATGCCTAATTGATCAATCTAGATATCAAGGATAGAGAGACCAAGTCATATAAGATAATAGTCACGGAAAGGTTAAGTTGGATCTCGACTTTCTCATCACTTGGGTATCAATGATGCCTTGCTAGATGTCACTCATTGCTAATGTATCTAAATATTGATTTTGGTACATTGCCAATGTTACGAGAACCTATAGGGTCACACATAAAGAACAAGTTGATATGGAGATGAGTTCATGTGATGAATCATTAGATTAAGTGTAATCCGAATTGGACTCATTGAGTTAGACTCAAATAGATCCAATTATTGGATTGAGTTCAATTCAAACTAGATTCGTTGAATTCGAATTACACTACAAGAAAAACCTTCATAGACATCGATGGAACAACAATGGTTTTAAGCAAAAATCGATGTCTTTGAGTATTTTACACTAGTTTTTCCAAAAATCGATGTCTATGAGCGCAGATTTTCGCTCATAGACATCGGTTTTTTAGCCGATGTCTATGAATACCTTTTTTTTCGTTAATAGACACCGATTTTAACAGCGGTTTTTATAACCCGGTGTCTATGATAAATAAAATAATTTAATTTTTCCACCAATACTTAGCCAAAATTTACAACACTTCACTCTTCCCTCCAAACCTAAACCTATATCGCGTCGTCCTTCCCCTTCCTAGATCGACGTCCCTTCCTCTCCCGATCAGGATCAACACACGACTCCCTTGTGAGGTATACGGAATGCCCCGCTTTCCCAAACGACCACATCCATATCCTCTTTCCCCGTCTCTTCTCCTCTCCCTTCCGTCTTTGCCCTCTCGCGGGTTGCTCCATCTCTTAGGGTTTCTTCTCCTCATGCTTTCTGGTTTCTCCGTTGATTCGTCGGCGGCCTTTTCCCCGGAAATCATCTTGATTCCGTTGTTATTTTTGCTGCTGGTGCTTGGATTTGGCTCCTCAGGGCTGCTCCTTCGTCGTCTGCACATTTTGCACCTCGCCTAGGGATCTTTCCAATGACGACGTCCTCGACCGATTCCGCTCTCATTCTCGCCATCATCCTTCTGCTTGTCTCCCCCTTGTCGCCTGGGAACTACGCATCGACTGGAGAAGGTAACGCTCTCTTCTTCTCTTTCGGTGGGTCGGGGAAAAATCGGAGCTTCGCCATGGAGTTTGCCCTCTATGGCGATGCTGAGATGAATAGCTCGGAGGTGAGGGTGACGCGTGTGGTGAACGAGAGCTTCGGGCTTATGATTTACTGGAAACCAGTCAGATTCTTCGGTACCAAGACCGGGTTCTCTTCTTCCTTCTTGTTCTCTGTTTCGCCCGGCAATGGCAGAGGCCTAGCTTTCTTTTTATCTCCGGTCAGCGTTCCCTTGGAACCGGCGAATGGCGACTGGTCTAGGTTATCGACCAGTGTCGTTGCAGTGAAGTTCATGACGGCAGCAAGCCTCGTCGAAGTCGATGTTGGCGGAGAACTTTTGACAAAAAGCAGTAATCTTTCCGACGATGGTTTGCTTCTCATCCTCAGCAGAGGAGAAAAATTGCATTCTTGGATTGATTACGATGGAGAATCGAAGAGAATAGAGGTCAGGCTTTAACAGGATAAGGATCCGAAGGAAGCAGCCCCTTCGATCTCTCACTCTATCGATTTGTCTTACATGTTGTGGAGGGAGGCATCCTGGGTGGGTTTATCTTCCTGGAGTGGCAATTCTAGTCATGGTAGTAGCATATACTCGTGGAATTTTACAGAGAAGAGTAAGCTCTGTACTTGTACAATTCCAGTTTATTCTGCATTAATGCTTAGCAGCTTCAGGCATTCATATGACTGATGATGAAAGAAAATTAATTGTTCTATAATATAAGTACAGGATTGTTATATCAAAAAATTCATGCTAAAAAAATTTAGTAAAGAATATTTATGGACTCAGTGCATTTTTTTTTAACTAATAAATTGTAAAATAGTTTCCTTGTTTCCCATTCTTTAGGTTATCCTTTGATTGTTACTGCTTCATGGCATCATGAATGTTTTGCTTGGTCTATTAAGTTGTTTGGCTGTGGTTAATTTCAGCTCCTGTTTGAAATAAGAAAATGGTTTTGGTGCTGAGTGAATAGGAGAAATACTAATATACATGTATCCTGATTATATTTGCCCCTTTCATGGAAATTACTATATATTTCTTGTTCCTATTTAACTTTTACAATTCATTTCTGATTATTTTTCATTGTGCGTTGTATTTGTTTTCCTAGTTCCTGTTTGCTACTTTGTAGACAAATCTCAATTCTTAATCAGGATCGGACAAGATGTGCTGCATGATGTATTTAAAAGGATACTTCTTTCATAATATAGTGATATTCATCGCCTATGTAACGCCCGCCCTCCCTGCTAACCCTAAGGGACGGGGCTACGATACTCTATGTACAAATTTTTCTTTTTAAAACAGCGGAAGACTTAAAATAATTCTCTTAGTTTAATAAAAACTTTTCTTTTGTTTTCCCTTTCATCAAATCCGAACTACACTATCATGGCCTCAATAACATGATATCAAAATTAGTAGAAACATAACATCAAGTCACACATACGGTACTACAATTCATGATACCAAAGCATAGTTCTTTAAAAGTTTTTAAAGCAGGTTCTTATTTGGTTGCCTAACCACTGCCACACACCTCTCCTTGCCTCTCCTGCTGCTCCTCTAGCTCATCCAGCTTTTTCCTTTATCTGTGGTACAAGGACAGTAAGATGTGAGCACTCATGGCTCAGTAAGTTCCTTTCCTACTCACTAAAACCGAAAATCATAGTATAATCAAAGAATGTCTTAACATGACATCATTTCAACTAGTCATGACATAATGTAACATACTCTTTTAAGCATATCATGCAACATGAAAAAATCATAACTAGTCATGGCATATCATAGCGTAAAGCATAGCATGAAGCATAACATAACCGTATCTAATCATGGCATATCGTCATAAGGAGTCATGGCATATCCTACACATAGACATATCATGGAACATAACATAATCATATCTAACCATGGCATATCATAAATCATCATAAGGTATATGCAATATGATTTTGAAAAACATGTATCCAAAAAACATGTGTATGTCTCATGATCTTTAAAATCATTTCTTCTTACATATATACTTGAACATAATCTCAACTTAAAGGGGATCCCGGCTATGTACCACTTACATATTGCGCGCAACCTATGTAGGTCCAAGGTAGCAAGTCTTGAACCCTACAAGGCAACATACTAGGCCCGAGTCTTACTCCATCGACCTAGGGGCACTTAGGAGCCCATCCCTAACGAGGCCCGAGTCTTATTCCATCGACCCCGGGGCGCTTATGGAGCCCACCCTTGGTACAAGCCATATAAAGTAAAGTACATGTCATACTTATACATATCATACATCATAAAAGCATGCATCACTTAGGCACACATCCTATCATAAAAGTATGCATCACTTAGGCATACATCATGTCATAAAAGTATGCATCACTTAGGCATACATCATATCATAAAGGTATGCATCACTTAGGCATACATCATGTCATAAAGGTATGCATCACTTAGGCATACATCATACCATAAAAGTATGCATCACTTAGGCATACATCATATCATAACAATATGCATCACTTAGGCATAGATCATAAAAACATGCATATCTTAAGCATAAAGCATATCATCAAGCATGCATAATTTAACCACATAGCATATCATGAAAGCATGCATATTTTAAGCACTAAACATAGCATCAAAGCATGCATAATTTAACCACATATCATAACATAAGCATGCATATTTTCAGCTCATATCATATCATCAAAGCATGTAAAATTTACCCACATATCATAACATAAAGCATGCATATTTTGAACTCATAACATATCGTAGAAATTCTCATCTTGTATAGCTCACAAGCATACATGTCTAAGCATAAAAGTGTATCATGTGCTCATCCAATCATAAGGAACAATGTAACATGATTAATTTGGGTACTAAGCTTCCTAATCCTTTGGGTTCTTATCTTGGCCGAAACCCTCTTAGGTGCCAATTCAGGTTTTAAACAACATCCAAGCATGCAGAACCTAATTCATCCACATATCATTTTCATAGGAAGTATTATAAACAAGATTTACTTGGACTCTAAGTTCTCCAAGTCCTTAAACCTCATTTGGCCGAACCTTAACAAGTGTGAAACAAGGTTCTAAATGACATAAAGCATGGAAACCTTAACCATATTTATAGCATTTGTTTCAAGGAATATGGTAAGCACAATTGAGTTAGTTCCTAAATCCTTTAAGCCCTTAAAATTATGTCATGGCCGAAACTTAAAAGTACTCATTTAGGTTTTCAAGCAAGCGTACAAGCATGTGAACTTACTCTAACATCATGTATAAATTTATAAATGGCATCATACAAGTGGTCATGGCTGAAACTTCCCTTAGCATCAATTTAGGTCACTAACAACATATAGCATGTGAAGTTTTAGCTTTCTACATTTCATATTTCATGGAGAGTGACATGAGCATGTTCAATGTAAGTTCTAGGGTTTCTAAGGCATGTAACCCTTCATGGCCGAGACTTTAAGGTGTCCATTTGAATCATAGTTAAATGTATAAGCATGTGAACACAATCAACATGTTATCTCAATTTCATAAGAAGCATCTTTAACACATGAGGTCTAAATTTTAAGGTTTCTAGGTCTTTAAACCCTACATGGCCGAACCTCATCAAGCATGGAATTTGTTCAAATGGCATAAAAGCATAGAAAGTCATAACACATTTCATAACATGTATAAAAGTCAAGCACTATAAGCATACATTTAAATTGTGTCTTAGGTTTCCTAGGTTTTTTTTCCTTTCTTTATCTCATAGCATATGTTTGGCCGAAACCTTCCAAGTCTTTAAACTAGGTTTTAGGTGGCCTAAAGTATGGAAAACCTAAACAAGTTTTATGGCAAAAATATCAAAGAAACTATACATATAAGTTTGGTTCACAAACAAGCTAGGACCCTTGTGGTCATAATGATCATATATCATGCAACCAATTTTCCTATACTCTAATTAAGCATGGGAGCATCAAACAACTTTCATATCTTATTGTCATGGAGGTTTTGAGCATGTTAAAAAAAATCTGTTTAAGCTATTCTAAACCATCCACCTTACCATGGCCGAAACATTAAAAGTGATGTTCCTGAGTTTCTATCAACATACAAGCATGCAACTCTTTAAGAAACTCTATATTCTATCATATAAACATGGTGAGTTTAAATTCAAAGTCTTCCTAACCCTAAACCCTTCCTTAGCCAAAACTTGTGAGTGGGGTACTTTTGGTTCCAAGTAACCTTCAAGTATGAAAACAATAATGGATCCTTAACCATTTATTTAGAGGGTTTTGTGCAAGTTAGGTAAACAAATAAATTCCCTAGCCCTTATAAAACCTTTTTGGCCGAAACTCTAGGGTTAGGTACATCTCTAATCCAACATCACATATATATAAAAATATGAGAGAAAACCTTCTTGTTAGGATCGATGATCGCGGCTAGAGAGGGGGGGTGTGAATAGCCGACCCCAAATTGCTCGTTTCTTCCTACGATTAGGGTTAGCGCAGCGGAAATAACTAAATAGAAACGCAAAAAGGAAAGATCAAACCTCAAACTCGAACTCGACGATGTAACGAGGTTCGGAGATGAAACTCCTACTCCTCGGCGTGTCCGTAAGGTGGACAAAGCCTATCAATCCGTCGGTGGATGAGTCCCCGGAAAACCGGCTAATGTAACACTCCTTCTGGGTGGAGAAACCTCGCCACAATATTTTGCAAAAGCAATACAGGAGTAGAAAGCAGCAAGAAGCAAAATACAATACAAATGTATGAAACACCTTCGCTTACTTGCCTTCTCTTCGACTGGATGAAGCAGCAGCTTCTCGGATCCAACCACAACAGCAACAGCAACTGATCAGTTGGTCCCAGCCGAGTGGAAGCTCACAAAAAGCTTCAGGAACGAAGAGCTCAGCAAAGCTCGCAGAAGAACTTGCAGCAGCAAGAAGCAACAGAGAGGAAGAAGAAGGAAGCAGAAGTAGCCCTCGATCTCCTTTTATAACATCTGATATCCTGAGCCAACCTGCGAACCTGCAAGCAAAAAGGCCAGAACACAGAAGCCCGAAATAACCTAGCCGTTGAGTCACAACGGCTAGGGCCAGACCGATCAGGCATCACCCTGATCGGTCTGGGGTTGATCTGATCGGTCGTCGGGACTGATCAGGCTCTATGCTGATCGGTCCCCAGACCGATCAGAAAGCTTTCACAGAGAGTTTCCCAACTCTCTGTGCGTACCCTGATCGGTCCCCAGACCGATCAGTAAGCTCACAGAGGCACTGATCGCTTTCTGATCGGTCTCCAGACCGATCCAGGTCTTGGTTTTTGCCCAAACCAAGTCCAAACCAATATCCGGTCAACCTTGACCTCTTGGTACATCATGCTTAGCATCCGGTCACTTCCTTGACCTGCTAAGACTCCCCACCAAGTGTCCGGTCAATCCCTTTGACCCACTTGAACTTTTCTCTTCGTGTCAAGTATCCGGTCACTCCCTTGACCTACTTGACCTTCTCAACACCAGATGTCCGATCACCCTTGATCCATTTGGATTTTCCCTTGCCCGGCTTCACTCACCAGGACTTTCACCTAGCTTCACTCACTAGGGTTTTCACCTGGCTTCACTCACCAGGATTTCCAATCTGCTCGGCTTCACTCACCAGGACTTTCTAACTGCCTGGCTTCACTCACTAGGACTTTCCCACTGCCTGGCTTCACTCACCAGGACTTTCACCTAGCTTCACTCACTAGGGTTTTCACAACTGCCTGGCTTCATTCACCAGGACTTTCCTGTTGGTGCAATCGACCTAGGTTTTGATGTGTGTGTCAAAGAGTTTAAGTTAGGCTTTCATATGTATTTGATATGTGTTTGAGTCTTGCAGGGCTTTGTGGAACACATGAGAACTTGGTGCGGCCAAGTGTGGGAAGCTCATCCAAGGGCTCGGATCGTTGAGTCGGTGAAGGGTGGTGTGGAAGACATCCGAAGGACCGCAAGACGAGGAGTAATGGAGTGGAGCCGAGGGAAGTGGACTTCAAGGCAGCGTGAAGGATGGCACGGAGAGGAGCCGCGGGCTCGGTTGCATCTGAGGGACGAAGGCCGAGGAAGAGGACTTCAAAGGCGACTCCGGAAAGGATGAGAGGAGTGAATGTACTGGGACCAGTTGACTGGTCATGGGACCAGTCGACTGATCCAGCTTCACAGAATGCACAGAAGCATTCTGTGCTTGTCGACTAAAGGGACCAGTCGACTGGTACATGACCGTTGGCAGAAAACGGGCTCTAAAGAGAGTCGTTGGCGTTGCCTAACGGCTAGCACCAGTCGACTGGTGCATGGACCAGTCGACTGGTGTCAGAGTTTGAGTTGATTGGTAATCAACTCTTTCCTCTTATTTAAGGGGAGCTTTGGGGCATTGAAGGGACTACTGATACTTATTGTAAACCTTCTGAATCTTGCCCAAAGCTTCCAAGCCAACTCTCTTCCTTCTAACCCTAAGTTTCATCTTGTAAAAAGGAAGAGAACTTTGTGAGAGGTTTGCTCCACCGAGAAGGAGAAGCTTTAGCCGGAGATTGCCGGGGACTGATCCACCAAAGGATCAAGGGCTCGTCCACCTCAAGGACACGTCATGGAGTAGGAGCAAGCAATCTCCGAACCACGTTACATCAAGCGTGTTAGCGTTTATATTCTCGTTTGTGGTTCATTGTTTTAGTTTCTATATTTCCGCTTGCGCAAACTAACGTACCGTAGAGAAGAAATCGATTTGGGGGTGGCCTAGCTATCCAACCCCCCTTCAAGCCGGCCACCGATCATCCAACATTTCCCACTGCCTGGCTTCACTCACCAGGACTTTCCCACTGCCTGACTTCACTCACCAGGACTTATCCGTCTGCCTGGCTTCACTCACCAGGGCTTTCCACATCCGGTCCAGAGAACGAGCTACCGAGCCCTCTCCGACTTTCATCCGGTCCAGAGAACGAGCTCCCGAGCCCTCTCTGACCACAGTCCGAAGAACGAGCTACCGAGCCCTCTCTGACTTCCCATGTGCCAAGCTTCCATACTTGGACTTCTCCGTGCCAAGTCTCCATACCTGGACTTTTCCCGTGCCAAGCTCCCTGCTTGGACTTTTCACCATGCCAAACTCCCTGCTTGGACTTTTCCCGTGCCAAGCTCCCTGCTTGGACTTTTCCCATGCCAAGCTCCCTGCTTGGACTTTTCCGAGTCAGGTCAACTCACCTCGGGTCAACCAGGTCAACCTTGACCACGGGTTGCACCCACAATCTCCCAAGCTTGTATCCTTGTAAAACATCAAGATACAACTTTTCTGTTCACGTCAAACATTGTCAAACATAACTCGTCAAACATCAAAACACAACTCGAGTCAAGTCAACTCGAGTCTGGTCAACCAGGTCAACCTTGACCTAAGATTGCACCAACAATCTCCCCCTTTTTGATGTTTGACCAAACCCATAATCAAGTTAGGTTAACCCGATAACCTAACTTAGGTTTTCCAATGTTCTTCCCTGAACATTCTCTAGACATTCTCCATTCTCCTTTCTACTCTCCCCCTTTTTGACACACATCAAAAAGAGTGAATCAAGGTCAAGAGTTTCTTCCTAATGAAAGTCCCATACCTTTCATTGAAACTCTTAATTTCCCCCTTGATACTAAGGTCCAACAATTAACTTAGTGATAATCCCATATCACTTAAGTCTTTTAGGAGTAAAAACTCCCCCTAAAAGTCAACTCCCCCTTGACTAATAGGTAAAACTCCCCCTAAAGATCAACTCCCCCTTGACCATTGCACCAACAATGTCTTGGAGAGTTTCAAACCTTTAGAACTCTAAAACACCAATTCCCGAGCTGAAATTTCAGATAACCAGTCGAATTTCAGCAACTTGGCACGCCCTGATCGGTCACCAGACCGATCAGAAGTCCCCTGGATCGGTCACCAGACCGATCCAGCCTTCCCTGGATCGGTCCAGGGACCGATCCAGGTACTGATAGGTTCTGATTTCTGATTTTCCTTCAGCGAAATTCAGAAACCCCTAATAAATTACAGAAAATTCCAAAAATTGTGAAATTTTGAGGATACATTCCTCATAACATATACTATCATGGAAAAATAGTTTTCTATGAAAATAACTTCCATTTTTCAATCTTGATACAAAGTTCAAAAGTCTTTGAAATAGCTCAAAGTTAACTTATCTTTGTATCAACTTGTTCAATGATGAATGCTATCACTAGAAAAGCTTCATCAAGATTTTTCAAATTAATTTTGAAATGATTTTAAACCAATTCTATTTAGGACCACAATCTTAGGGCTAAATGTACATGACTTGTACATAAGCTTTCCCTATGATCCCCAATTTTGAATTAGGCTCATCTAGGTACAAGAACCATGCACCTTGATCCTAACTCATCATCCTAATATCTCACACACATCTAAGGTGTATCAAACACATTCAAGTCAATTTTGATGTGAGATATGGGTTTAGGTTATCTTAGGCTAAGGTCTCATGAATTTTCTAAACATCAATTTGATCTCCATATCAAATTGTGTTTTTAACCTTAAATCAATTTCATTGATTATAAATGCAAGAAATGATGACATGGCATAAAATGATATCATACATAATAACATGTGCCAATGTCATGATGTCATGGCATAAAGTATGAAACTTAAATAAAGCATGACATATAAATAACCTAAGCATTATCATGACATTTCAAATGATCATAAATTAAATATGATGTCATGACATGGCATATGGCAAACAATACATGGCAAATAGCATATAAAGGTATAGAAAATACCTAATTCTAGCCTTAATTGACATTTTTGATAATTTTGATCATTTTGCCATAAAATCCATATTCCTAAGTGTATTAGACCTAAAATCATATCCTCAAGACTTTTAGATCACTATGTGCCAACTAGATTGACTCTAGAAAATTCCTCAAATTTGATTGGTACATCCTAATCACCTTAGGAATAATTCTTAATTTCATTTTCAAGGCTTGATCACACCTTGAAAATTCCTAAAGTGCCACCTTTTGCCATGATTAGGTTAACTACCTAGTCAAGTAAGGTTGGCACACCCTAACTCATCTAGCGTGATGGAATCACGCTCCTAGGAACCCAATACCTATTGGAGCTCATTGGGTTCACTAAATATTCACTAGGGATGACTTCTCTAGCAACCCTCCTAATGACCCTCCTAGGCTTTAAAGCCTTGGTCATTTGGGACTCATCAAGATCCACTCTAGGGGTGACTCCCCTTGTGACCTTGGTGATGGTCTTCCTAGCCCTAGATTTTGTTCCATAATCGAATGGAACATTGTGATAAGTGGGCTTGACCACTTGGGACTTAGGTTTGTGACCCAAACCTTTCTTGTCCTTGGACATTGGTTTTTGACCCTTAAACCCTAGAGATGACTTCTCCAAGTTCTTAAGAGCCTTTTCCAAAGTATCAAGTCTTGACCTCAAGACTTGATTCTCCTTCTCTAATACCTCAATTTTTAATTTTTCATTTTTCTTTGAGGTATTCCTAGGGTATTCCTAGGCATGTGTCTAGTTGTTTTGGGATTCCTACCTAGGTTTTCCTTAGCCTTGATGAGTTAATTCTAGGGTTGGCTTTCCTAGTGTTATCCTTATCTAGGCTCACATGTTTGGCACCTAAGCATGTGTATCGATTTCTAATGTTATCATGCTCACCATTATTAACAATAGCAATAAGGCTACTAGCATGTGTCTTATTATTATTGCAATAATGTGCCTTAGAGATTACCTTAGGGTTTGCGTTAGCTCCCCCTATCGATGTGCTCGTCTTCTTGTCCTTGTGAGGTTGCCTCCCCCTCGGACATTGGCTCCGATAATGTCCCCTTCGCTTGCATTGGAAGCACACCACGTGCTCCTTGCCCTTGCGTATCGGGACTCCAGCTTCCTTGACCTTTGGCGCCGGTGGAGTCTTCCTAATCCTCTTTGGACACTTACTCTTGTAATGCCCAAATTCCCTACACTCAAAGCACATTATGTGTAATTTATTTGGAATTAAATGGCTTGAGTTACCTAGGGTTGAGGATGGATGAACGCTCTCTCCTTCATCCCTTCCGGAGGTAGAAGCTTCTTCTTCTTGCTCCGAACTTGAAGAAGAACTCTCCTCCTCTTCTTCTTTAGATGTTGAGTGGCCCTCAACTTCTAAATCCATTCCTCCATGAAGTGAGCTACTTGGCTCACTTGACTCCTCTTCATGACTTGAAGTGGAGCTTCACTCATGGAACTTGGCCAAGTTGTTCCACAACTCCTTGGCATTGTTATATCCACCTACCTTACACAAAATGCCATTAGGTAATGAAAATTCAAGAATTTTCGTTACCTCATCGTTGACTAGGGATTGGTGGATTTGTTCCTTGGTCCACTCCTTCTTCTCTAGGGTTTCTCCTTTCTTGTCCATCGGAGGCTTGAAACATAATTGAACACAACTCCAATTTTCAAGGTTAGTCATAAGAAAGTACTTCATTCTTACCTTCCAAAACGCGAAGTCATCGCGATCGTAGAAAGGTGGAATTGTGATGTCTTCTCCGAGTTGATCCATCTCTAGCTTGTGCTCCCTCGGGTGTTAATCCAGCGAAGAGCGACCTTGCTCTGATACCACTTGTTAGGATCGATGATCGCGGCAAGAGAGGGGGGGTGTGAATAGCCGACCCCAAATTGCTCGTTTCTTCCTACGATTAGGGTTAGCGCAGCAGAAATAACTAAATAGAAACGCAAAAAGGAAAGATCAAACCTCAAACTCGAACTCGACGATGTAACGAGGTTCGGAGATGAAACTCCTACTCCTCGGCGTGTCCGTAAGGTGGACAAAGCCTATCAATCCGTCGGTGGATGAGTCCCCGGAAAACCGGCTAATGTAACACTCCTTCTGGGTGGAGAAACCTCACCACAATGTTTTGCAAAAGCAATACAGGAGTAGAAAGCAGCAAGAAGCAAAATACAATACAAATGTATGAAACACCTTCGCTTACTTGCCTTCTCTTCGACTGGATGAAGCAGCAGCTTCTCGGATCCAACCACAACAGCAACAGCAACTGATCAGTTGGTCCCAGCCGAGTGGAAGCTCACAAAAAGCTTCAGGAACGAAGAGCTCAGCAAAGCTCGCAGAAGAACTTGCAGTAGCAAGAAGAAACAGAGAGGAAGAAGAAGAAGAAGAACTGTAGAAGCCCTCGATCTCCTTTTATAACATCTGATATCCTGAGCCAACCTGCGAACCTGCAAGCAAAAAGGCCAGAACACAGAAGCCTGAAATAACCTAGCCGTT
Source organism: Zingiber officinale (assembly GCF_018446385.1). Lineage (NCBI taxonomy): Eukaryota > Viridiplantae > Streptophyta > Magnoliopsida > Zingiberales > Zingiberaceae > Zingiber > Zingiber officinale. Next base: position 48,343,882 of record NC_056007.1, on the reverse strand, counting down.
GAGTCACAACGGCTAGGGCCAGACCGATCAGGCATCACCCTGATCGGTCTGGGGCTGATCTGATCGGTCATGGGGACCGATCAGGCTCTATGCTGATCGGTCCCCAGACCGATCAGAAAGCTTTCACAGAGAGTTGCCCAACTCTCTGTGCGTACCCTGATCGGTCCCGGGGACCGATCAGGCTTCATGCTGATCGGTCCCCAGGCCGATCAGTAAGCTCATAGAGGCACTGATCGCTTTCTGATCGGTCTCCAGACCGATCCAGGTCTTGGTTTTTGCCCAAACCAAGTCCAAACCAATATCCGGTCAACCTTGACCTCTTGGTACATCATGCTTAGCATCCGGTCACTTCCTTGACCTGCTGAGACTCCCCACCAAGTGTCCGGTCAATCTCTTTGACCCACTTGGACTTTTCTCTTCGTGTCAAGTATCCGGTCACTCCCTTGACCTACTTGACCTTCTCAACACCAGATGTCCGACACCCTTGATCCATCTGGATTTTCCCTTGCCCGGCTTCACTCACCAGGACTTTCACCTAGCTTCACTCACTAGGGTTTTCACCTGGCTTCACTCACCAGGATTTCCAATCTGCCCGGCTTCACTCACCAGGACTTTCCAACTGCCTGGCTTCACTCACCAGGACTTTCCCACTGTCTGGCTTCACTCACCAGGACTTTCACCTAGCTTCACTTATTAGGGTTTTCACAACTGCCTGGCTTCACTCACCAGGACTTTCCCACTGCCTAGCTTCACTCACCAGGACTTATCCGTCTGCCTGGCTTCACTCACCAGGGCTTTCCACATCCGGTCCAGAGAACGAGCTACCGAGCCCTCTCCGACTTCCATCCGGTCCAGAGAACGAGCTCCCGAGCCCTCTCTGACCACAGTCCGGAGAACGAGCTACCGAGCCCTCTCCGACTTCCCATGTGCCAAGCTTCCATACTTGGACTTCTCCGTGCCAAGTCTCCATACCTGGACTTTTCCCGTGCCAAGCTCCCTGCTTGGACTTTTCACCATGCCAAACTCCCTGCTTGGACTTTTCCCGTGCCAAGCTCCCTGCTTGGACTTTTCCCATGCCAAGCTCCCTGCTTGGACTTTTCTGAGTCAGGTCAACTCACCTCGGGTCAACCAGGTCAACCTTGACCACGGGTTGCACCCACAATCTCCCAAGCTTGTATCCTTGTAAAACATCAAGATACAACTTTTCTGTTCACGTCAAACATTATCAAACATAACTCGTCAAACATCAAAACACAACTCGAGTCAAGTCAACTCGAGTCTGGTCAACCAGGTCAACCTTGACCTAAGATTTCACCAACACTTCTTACAAAGCATAGAAAAATTATCATGAATCAAGGCTTATATTAAACATTCCTAGGATCAACAAGTCCTTTCTTTGGCCGAATTTTCACAACTTTGTTTCTAGGTTTTAAAATCCTCATAAAATCCAAAAACACATTAAAACCACTTGTACCACAGGTGAGGGGATACTTACTTCCTTTTCGCTTGTGGTTCTAAAGTGTGGTGATGGAAGAAAGGGTCTCTTCTTCTTGTTCTCCTCCTTTGATTTCCCTTGGTAGCCTTCCTTTTATCCTAGGAGGAACCTTGTTTTGGGGGCCGAAAATGGATGAGAGGGTCTGAGGCTCTCGGTGGTGGAGAGGAGAGAATGAGAGAAAAATAAAATCTTCTCTTTACATGCTCCCTTTTATGTTAAGGAGGAAGAGGTAGCAAAATTGGTTTTTGCTTTCCTTCTCCCTTAGCCTTTTTTTTATTTTATTTTATTTTATTTATTTATTTGTTCTCATCATTCATGATGAAACAAGGGGGAATGAATCCCCTTAATTGTCCTCTTTAAGTCACGGCAAAGGGAGAGGAAGAGGGAGAGAAAAGAAGGAAGGCAAGTTGCCTTTCTCTTGCTCTTTTCTTGCTTTCTTTTGGCTAGCTTTTACTCTCATCCTTATCATGAGTTTCCCCCCTTTACTATCAATATATCATTCCTATCCCAACTGGTTATTACCCATTAATCCTATCATTTACATCATGAGAGGTTCAAGGTTCAATCCTTGACCACTCCCTATTTTTATTTCTTTTTGGTTCAACATTCTACTAATATTTTTCTAAGGCAAATTCATCATTCTCATATTTATCTTAAAAACTTAGTGGGTGTTACAGTACCCCGTACTTCATAAAAAGTTCGTCCTCGAACTTTAAAATAGCTACATCAGGTGGCACTGGACTTCCGGCTGAGTGCATCGGCCACCTTGTTCGCCTTTCATGGGTGATAAAGAATCTCGCAGTCGTAATCTTTAATTAGCTCGAGCCATCGGCGTTGCCTCATATTCAGGTCTTTTTGCGTGAAGAAATATTTCAGACTCTGATGGTCGGTATAAATCTTACACTGAGCTCCATATAAATAATGTCTCCATATTTTGTGAGTGAAGACCACGGCTGCTAGTTCTAAGTCGTGAATGGGATAATTCTTCTCATGCTCTTTAAGTTGTCTAGAAGCGTAGGCAATGACTTTGCCGTCTTGCATGAGTACAACTCCAAGTCCTGAGATGGAAGCATCGCTGTACATATCGAAGCCTCTGTTGGTTTCCGGGAGAGTAAGAATCGGAGCACTGGTCAGTCTCCTTTTTAATTCCGCGAAACTCTTCTCGCAAGCTTCTGTCCATTCATACTTTGTATTTTTCTTGGTGAGGGCTGTCATAGGGGCTGCAATTTTGGAGAAATTCTCTATGAATTTCCTGTAATAGCCTGCTAGCCCGAGAAAACTCCTGACTTCGCTGGCATTCCTTGGTCTGTTCCAGTTATTTACAGCTTCAATTTTGCTTGGATCCACCATAACTCCATCTTTGAAGATGACATGACCTAGGAATATTACCCGGTCAAGCCAAAACTCGCATTTGGAGAATTTTGCATATAGTTGTTTCTCTTGAAGGATCTGTAGTACAGTATTCAGGTGTTCAGTGTGTTCTTCTGGGGTTCTCGAGTAGATAAGTATATCGTCAATAAAGACGATTACAAATTTATCAAGATATGCCGTAAATACCCAATTCATCAGGTCCATAAATACTGCAGGAGTGTTGGTTACTCCAAAAGGCATAACTATGAACTCATAGTGTCCATATCGGGTTCGAAATGCTGTTTTTGGTATATCATCTGGTTTCACCTTCACTTGATGATAACCGGATCGTAGGTCTATCTTTGAGAAAACGGTCGCACCCTTCAGTTGGTCGAACAGGTCATCGATCCGTGGGAGTGGGTACCGGTTCTTGATTGTCACATTATTCAGCGCTCGGTAGTCTATACACATTCGCATAGACCCATCCTTCTTCTTTACGAACAGCACTGGAGCTCCCCATGGAGAGTGACTAGGACGAATAAGTCCCTTGTCGAGTAATTCAGATAACTGTTCCTGAAGCTCCTTTAATTCAGCCGGAGCTATACGATAAGGTGCTTTTGAGATCGGCTGAGTACCAGGAATCAATTCGATATCAAATTTTATCTCTCTGTCAGGGGCCAACCCTGGTAGTTCATCAGGAAATACTTTTGGATAGTTGCATACTACCCTGACATCTTCTAGCTTCGGGTCTTTGACTTGATTGGTATCAACCACGTGTGCTAGAAACCCCATACATCCTTTATCTAACATCCTTTGTGCTTTAATAGATGACAATAACTTCTCTGTTCCTTTCGGTTCCCCGTAAAACTCAAACTCTGGTTCAGTTTCGGGTCGGAAAATCACTTTCCTTTTGCGGCACTCGATTGAAGCGCCGTACTTGCTCAGGAAATCCATACCCAGTATTATGTCATAATCCTGCATATCAAGTACTATCAGATCGCAGTAGAGTTCTCTGTTTGCGATCCGAATGAGTACTGCTTGCAGCATATGGTCCGATGGCATAATCTCCCCGGATGGTAAGGTTGTTAAGAATGTGTCCTCTAGAGTTCGGGGTGGTATATCTAGCTTCTTCATAAAAGGTATTGGGACGAACGAGTGTATTGCCCCAGTATCAAATAATACTACAGCATACTGATTGTAAATAAGTAACTGACCTGTGACAATAGTAGAGGCATTCGCCACGTCTTCCTTGGTAAGAGAGTAGACTCTGGCGTTCGTCATAATGGGAGGGGCTTCCAATCTTCCTTGGCTGATCGAAGTCCCTTCTATGGTAGTTTGCATCTGATGAAGCTGTGCGGGGGTACTCCTATTCTGGTTATTCTGTGGAGGTACTCCCTGAGACTGAGTAGGGCAATTTCTTGCCAAATGTCCTTCCTTTCCGCAGTTGTAGCACTTTCTGGTGCTTAGGAGACATACTCCAGAATGCATCTTTCCACATGTGGCACACTGAGGGTACTTGGTTTGCTTATTGGCCGGACCACCTTTTGTGTTGTTCCACTGTTTCCTCTTTCCACCTGAGTTTCCTTTCTAGCCGGTTCTGGTATTGTGCGATTTTTGTCCTCCGGTCAGTGCTTGGTTCTTGCTCTCGTTCATTGCTTTCTGGTAGTGCTCGGTAATCAGGGCACTGCTGACTAGCTCCTCTGCAGTCTGCGGTCTATTAACTCCGCCGGCTACGTTCAGAGCTATCTCGGGTCGGAGCATCTTTAACATTAACCGGACCCTTTCTTTTTGAGTACTGATCAGTTCTGGGCACAAACGTGCTAGGCGGTTGAACTTCTTGACGGCTTCATTAACTGACAGATCACCTTGCCGGAACTCAGTGAACTCGTCATAGTGCTTGTTGGTCACTTGCATATGGAAGAATTATTCTAAGAACTCTGTCTCAAAATCCGTCCACTGCATCTGGTTTATTTGTCTTTTCGCCTTTACTTGGTCCCACCACATCCGGGCATCTCCGGTAAGGCAGAACGACGCGCATTTGACCTTCTCGTGTTCAGGCCAGTCCAGTAGTTCCATTATGCTCTCCACGATCTTTAGACATGCTTGCGCATCCCATGGTTCGCAGTTTCCCGAGAAGGCTTCCGGCTTAAGCCTTTGCCACTGAATCAGATAGGCCTCTTGTCGGACCATCGGAGTAGGGGCTGCCGGGGGCACTGGCGCGGCTGTAGGTATAACCGGTAGTGTATTCTGATTTGCCGGTGGGGTAACTGGGTTGCCTTGCTGACCCATTAAGGTAGTGATCAGCTGCTGTTGTTCTGTGATCTGACGCTGGAGGTCTGTGACTACCTGTGTCATGTCTGGTGGAGTCACTGTCCCCTTGGTTCGGCCATTGCGTATCCTAACCATGTTTATCTAAATAATGACAAATAGACTAGTGTAAGTGGTTATCGTTTTTAGCCAATCTAACGTACTGTTTTGTTTCTATCTATTTGTTCTGGTATTATTCCTAACCTACAAATATGTAATCCTAATCTAAATTATAACTAAAAGCATAGAATAAAACATCAAACATAAGCAAGCAAAACATGAAACTAAAGCATAAGCAACATAAGGAAAAATAAAGAATAGAGTGACAAACAATATAACATAAGGAAGTAAAGCATAAGCAATATAGCAAAGAAAATAAAGCAAAGGCAATATAACAAGGAAGAAAAAAAATAAAGCATAAGTCATATAACATGAAACTAAGCATAAGCATATAACAAGAAAATTAAGCATAAACATTCTTACTTGGAGCGGCAGGTCGGAGGCTTGATGTGTGTGTAGTGAGCTGGCAAAAACCTGGCTCTGATACCAAACTGTAACGCCCGCCCTCCCTGCTAACCCTAAGGGACGGGGCTACGATACTCTATGTACAAATTTTTCTTTTTAAAACAGCAGAAGATTTAAAATAATTCTCTTAGTTTAATAAAAACTTTTCTTTTGTTTTCCCTTTCATCAAATCCGAACTACACTATCATGGCCTCAATAACATGATATCAAAATTAGTAGAAACATAACATCAAGTCACACATACGGTACTACAATTCATGATACCAAAGCATAGTTCTTTAAAAGTTTTTAAAGCAGGTTCTTATTTGGTTGCCTAACCACTGCCACACACCTCTCCTTGCCTCTCCTGCTGCTCCTCTAGCTCATCCAGCTTTTTCCTTTATCTGTGGTACAAGGACAGTAAGCTGTGAGCACTCATGGCTCAGTAAGTTCCTTTCCTACTCACTGAAACCGAAAATCATAGTATAATCAAAGAATGTCTTAACATGACATCATTTCAACTAGTCATGACATAATGTAACATACTCTTTTAAGCATATCATGCAACATGAAAAAATCATAACTAGTCATGGCATATCATAGCGTAAAGCATAGCATGAAGCATAACATAACCGTATCTAATCATGGCATATCGTCATAAGGAGTCATGGCATATCCTACACATAGACATATCATGGAACATAACATAATCATATCTAACCATGGCATATCATAAATCATCATAAGGTATATGCAATATGATTTTGAAAAACATGTATCCAAAAAACATGTGTATGTCTCATGATCTTTAAAATCATTTCTTCTTACATATATACTTGAACATAATCTCAACTTAAAGGGGATCCCGGCTATGTACCACTTACATATTGCGCGCAACCTATGTAGGTCCAAGGTAGCAAGTCTTGAACCCTACAAGGCAACATACTAGGCCCGAGTCTTACTCCATCGACCTAGGGGCACTTAGGAGCCCATCCCTAACGAGGCCCGAGTCTTATTCCATCGACCCCGGGGCGCTTATGGAGCCCACCCTTGGTACAAGCCATATAAAGTAAAGTACATGTCATACTTATACATATCATACATCATAAAAGCATGCATCACTTAGGCACACATCCTATCATAAAAGTATGCATCACTTAGGCATACATCATGTCATAAAAGTATGCATCACTTAGGCATACATCATATCATAAAGGTATGCATCACTTAGGCATACATCATGTCATAAAGGTATGCATCACTTAGGCATACATCATACCATAAAAGTATGCATCACTTAGGCATACATCATATCATAACAATATGCATCACTTAGGCATAGATCATAAAAACATGCATATCTTAAGCATAAAGCATATCATCAAGCATGCATAATTTAACCACATAGCATATCATGAAAGCATGCATATTTTAAGCACTAAACATAGCATCAAAGCATGCATAATTTAACCACATATCATAACATAAGCATGCATATTTTCAGCTCATATCATATCATCAAAGCATGTAAAATTTACCCACATATCATAACATAAAGCATGCATATTTTGAACTCATAACATATCGTAGAAATTCTCATCTTGTATAGCTCACAAGCATACATGTCTAAGCATAAAAGTGTATCATGTGCTCATCCAATCATAAGGAACAATGTAACATGATTAATTTGGGTACTAAGCTTCCTAATCCTTTGGGTTCTTATCTTGGCCGAAACCCTCTTAGGTGCCAATTCAGGTTTTAAACAACATCCAAGCATGTAGAACCTAATTCATCCACATATCATTTTCATAGGAAGTATTATAAACAAGATTTACTTGGACTCTAAGTTCTCCAAGTCCTTAAACCTCATTTGGCCGAACCTTAACAAGTGTGAAACAAGGTTCTAAATGACATAAAGCATGGAAACCTTAACCATATTTATAGCATTTGTTTCAAGGAATATGGTAAGCACAATTGAGTTAGTTCCTAAATCCTTTAAGCCCTTAAAATTATGTCATGGCCGAAACTTAAAAGTACTCATTTAGGTTTTCAAGCAAGCGTACAAGCATGTGAACTTACTCTAACATCATGTATAAATTTATAAATGGCATCATACAAGTGGTCATGGCTGAAACTTCCCTTAGCATCAATTTAGGTCACTAACAACATATAGCATGTGAAGTTTTAGCTTTCTACATTTCATATTTCATGGAGAGTGACATGAGCATGTTCAATGTAAGTTCTAGGGTTTCTAAGGCATGTAACCCTTCATGGCCGAGACTTTAAGGTGTCCATTTGAATCATAGTTAAATGTATAAGCATGTGAACACAATCAACATGTTATCTCAATTTCATAAGAAGCATCTTTAACACATGAGGTCTAAATTTTAAGGTTTCTAGGTCTTTAAACCCTACATGGACGAACCTCATCAAGCATGGAATTTGTTCAAATGGCATAAAAACATAGAAAGTCATAACACATTTCATAACATGTATAAAAGTCAAGCACTATAAGCATACATTTAAATTGTGTCTTAGGTTTCCTAGGTTTTTTTTCCTTTCTTTATCTCATAGCATATGTTTGGCCGAAACCTTCCAACTCTTTAAACTAGGTTTTAGGTGGCCTAAAGTATGGAAAACCTAAACAAGTTTTATGGCAAAAATATCAAAGAAACTATACATATAAGTTTGGTTCACAAACAAGCTAGGACCCTTGTGGTCATAATTATCATATATCATGCAACCAATTTTCCTATACTCTAATTAAGCATGGGAGCATCAAACAACTTTCATATCTTATTGTCATGGAGGTTTTGAGCATGTTAAAAAAAATCTGTTTAAGCTATTCTAAACCATCCACCTTACCATGGCCGAAACATTAAAAGTGATGTTCCTGAGTTTCTATCAACATACAAGCATGCAACTCTTTAAGAAACTCTATATTCTATCATATAAACATGGTGAGTTTAAATTCAAAGTCTTCCTAACCCTAAACCCTTCCTTGGCCAAAACTTGTGAGTGGGGTACTTTTGGTTCCAAGTAACCTTCAAGTATGAAAACAATAATGGATCCTTAACCATTTATTTAGAGGGTTTTGTGCAAGTTAGGTAAACAAATAAATTCCCTAGCCCTTATAAAACCTTTTTGGCCGAAACTCTAGGGTTAGGTACATCTCTAATCCAGCATCACATATATATAAAAATATGAGAGAAAACCTTCTTACAAAGCATAGAAAAATTATCATGAATCAAGGCTTATATTAAACATTCCTAGGATCAACAAGTCCTTTCTTTGGCCGAATTTTCACAACTTTGTTTCTAGGTTTTAAAATCCTCATAAAATCCAAAAACACATTAATACCACTTGTACCACAAGTGAGGGGATACTTACTTCCTTTTCGCTTGTGGTTCTAAAGTGTGGTGATGGAAGAAAGGGTCTCTTCTTCTTGTTCTCCTCCTTTGATTTCCCTTGGTATCCTTCCTTGTATCCTAGGAGGAACCTTGTTTTGGGGGCCAAAAATGGAGGAGAGGGGCTGAGGCTCTCGGTGGTGGAGAGGAGAGAATGAGAGAAATGAGAGAAAAATAAAATCTTCTCTTTACATGCTCCCTTTTATGTTAAGGGGGAAGAGGTAGCAAAATTGGTTTTTGCTTTCCTTCTCCCTTAGCCCTTTTTTATTTATTTATTTATTTATTTGTTCTCATCATTCATGATGAAACAAGGGGGAATGAATCCCCTTAATTGTCCTCTTTAAGTCACGGCAAAGGGAGAGGAAGAGGGAGAGAAAAGAAGGAAGGCAAGTTGCCTTTCTCTTGCTCTTTTCTTGCTTTCTTTTGGCTAGCTTTTACTCTCATCCTTATCATGAGTTTCCCCCCTTTACTATCAATATATCATTCCTATCCCAATTGGTTATTACCCATTAATCCTATCATTTACATCATGAGAGGTTCAAGATTCAATCCTTGACCACTTCCTATTTTTATTTCTTTTTGGTTCAACATTCTACTAATATTTTTCTAAGGCAAATTCATCATTCTCATATTTATCTTAAAAGCTTAGTGGGTGTTACAGCCTATTCTCATAGAAATTGTTTTGACAGGATTTGTGACAGAGCAGGAGTCCATATCCATTGATGCAATAAGGAAGGCATACCAAGCAACAGAAGAGGGGTTTATTTCCTTGGTGACCAAACAATGGCCTGTGAAGCCTCAGATTGCAGCTGTTGGCTCATGGTGTCTAGTTGGGGTAATCTGCGGTGGATTTGGCTCCTCAGGGAATTGACATGTCTTATCTGTATTGTAAAATATGACAACAAAATAATAATTAAAAATAAGATTATTTGACAAATAATCTTATCGGAATTTTTTAGGAATTTTTAGAACTTTTTTGGGATTTAATTGGAGCCTGTACGACATATTTAGAGGGGATGCACTTGTGGACTTGAGAAAAGCCTGTTTGGAATACCCAAATATGGGAGTTGATTGAGGAATAAACTTAGGTTTTGATTTACCGAATCCTAAGTTCTAAATATAAATATCTTCTCCCCTAAGCTCTCGGCGCCAAACCCCTTGCCCGTGCCCTAGCTTCCCCTTCCCCCGCGGCGCCGAGCTTCCCCTTTTCCTCCTCACCGTTGCCCGACGCCGCTCCCCCCTCCTCCGCCGAGCCTCTTCTCCCCAAGCCGTCGTCAGTCCTTTTCTCCATCGAGCAACAGCCGCCGAGTTTCCGCACCTGTGCTGACCTTTCTCCCTCGCCCGAGCACCGCACAGCCGGCGTTTTCCCTCTCCCGCGCACAAGCACCTAGCAGCCGTCGGCTCTCGCACGAGCACCACACGACCGGAGCCTTTCCCGCACGCGAGCCCCCACTTCGCTGAGCAACACCGAGCCTCTTCCTCATCCTTGTTGAGCTCGCGACGTAGGTGCCCTAGCTTCTGATCCGCCGTCGATCGATCACCGTCCCTATCGCAACACGGGTTGCTTCTTCCACGCAACACCAACCCTCGGGCTCACTCCAGACTTCACTGGGTAGTGCCGGCAGCCGACCAATCTCCTCTGCCCTAGCATTGATCGCACTGCCGCGAGCTTGCTTCCTTCTCCTCTTTGCCGAGCAGTACCTTTCCTTCTGCCCTAGCTCAGGGTCTTCGGTATTACTGTGGTCAGAGCCGCCATTGTTGTGGAGCAAGTTGTGTACCATTGAGGTAATAATTTAACTCTAGTAGCATATGTTTGTGGGTTGAATTGCTAGGGTTCTGATTTAGGGAATCGGGTATAGGGGTCAGCCGCCCTACTAAGCTCCGATCACCAATTCCCGACAACAAACTTCTCGGATTGCGGGTCAGCATTAACGCGATCGAATTTGGGTGAGTTTGTTTAGATATGGTTGATTCATTACATAGTTAGTGGTTCTTGTGCAGTTAGGTTAACGGGTGGTTAAGTTAGGAATGGATCATTTTTAATTTGATGTAAGGATAGGTTGATTAGGTCTAGATTCTAATCTAATCGACTGGGGGAACGATTAGGGTTAGCGAAATTAACCCTAGTTAATCAATGGATTGGATTTTAGCCGAAGATTTGTTTTAGCTAATTAACTCAAGTAATTAGTTAAATCTGTATATTATGCATTACAGGACTTTGATTCAAGACGGGCGTCTCGACGAAGGATTTCTGGATCGGATCTTCTATTGAGGTTGGTACTTCTTGCTTTGTTTTCTTTTAGTACTTTGACCTTAGTGCATGAATTATTTTGGATAAGGACTGTTTTTACCTTGACTCCACTCTTATTTTCCTGCGCTTGATACTTCCACGTAATCTTTGAGAAATTCGTTTCCATATCTATACAGTCTCTTTTGTTGTCCATGGTCGGTAGTAGATACTCGATACCATGTTTGTATGCTTTGACTATTGCTTATTTATGTACGATATTGAGCATGCTGGCTTCATGTAGCATACCCGTTTCTGCTTATATATATATGATGACTGTTGCATTGTTCGCATCATGTCATTGCATGCATGCCGCATCCTCGGCCACTCGAGAGAGTGGTAGCTGGAGTTGATGCCGCTTGTCCTATCGTGCCGCACTCGGCCACTCGTGTGAGTGGTAGCTGGAGTACGAGCAGCAGGGACCCCCTTCACTGTGTAGCTAGTTAGCTACTCAGCACCTGTCCATCCGGTCACTCGCGGGAGTGGAGGCCTTTGGGTGGTACAGTTGTCATTGATCCGCCCTCTCGACCATACAGGGGTCATGGTGCAGAGAGGTGGGCGGGGTGATCATCCGTGCATACGCTGTTATTATGCCTGCTTTGGCTGCTACTGTTTATTTATGTTGTTATTGCTTACTTATGCTGTTGTGGTATATTTATGTTGCCATTGCTTCTTGCTATTGTTCACTTATGCTGATATGCTGTCTTATGTTGAGATATGCTCACGTTGTAGGTGGTTAAACCTTGGTTTATTAATTGGAAATGTTTATATACCTTACACATTACCTTTGTAGTTATGAGCAGTAATGTAGCAGATTAGTACCATTTCTGACTTTCTATATCTAGCCTAGGATATGGTTCCAGGTATGAACCTTTTTCATGGTTTATTTTTGTATCTGCTATTCTTTTATGAGACTCTATTCCTTTTGGGTATTCTTTATTGGTTGATTATGTTCATGCACTATCTCTTTCCTTACCCGCTGAGTTTCAATACTCACCACTCCACAAAATGGTTGTCTTTCGCCAGGTAATAGGTAGATGAGTCATGGATGCTTGGAGAGATGCCAGCTGCCAGTCCTGGGTCCTACGTCACACTCGAGGATAGTTTTCGTTTTGGTTTTGTTATCGTTTGGGGTGGTATATTGATTTTGTGTATTTTGTTTTTTAATAAGTCGATGTGAATTTTGGGGTCAAGTCTGTGATGACAGGTATTTTTATTAGTGTCGTTGTTGGTTTTACGTTCGTATCGTTTTATGTCTTCTGCTGCTGTGTGTTTATTTTGTTCCAGCTGAGTGAGCTGTTATTAACTACGTGGTTGTGCTTATATCCAGCCGTGTGGGCTGTTGTATTATGTCAAATGTTTTATTCATTTATGTCCAGCCGGGTAGGCTGTGTATATTAACTGCGTGGTTATATTATTTCTATTTTGTATATATTCCAGCCGAGTGTGGCTGAGGTATATTTTGTATGTAGTAATGTTTCAGATTGTCACCCGTACAGGGGAGATGTTGTCGGATTTTTTTTTTTGTCTAGCGGGGACTCCTCTGGGGCGTGACACTTCCACTTGCCTTACCACAACTAGGGCTTTCCCTTTGCTTTGTATCCACTAGGACTTTTACTTTGCCTAGTATCTAGTCAACTTGACCTACTAGGAGTTTCTTATTGAACTATCTGCATGCTTAGTCAACCTTGTTAGATCATAACAACCCTTAACTTTGAACCTTTGTCAATTATCAAAACATAGATTAGATTATATGATGCTTCTAGCACCAACAGTATAATGGTTACTCAAGTGATGAGAATGTCGTAGATTCGACCTAACTTATCTGTGACTATTTTATTTTATAACTTAGTTTTTTTCCATGATATCTGGATAGATTTATGAGACATAGATTGTGTCATCCTCTCATTAATCTATATATTTCTTGATCTCAAAGTAGACTTACTTAACTAAATAAACTCAATATCTAACACTGACTTATTTGAGCATTGTCATGTATTTTAGTAGTCCTACTTAATCAAGGGGCCCACATATATCACTTTTGTTATATAGAAGGTACAAATTCTATCTACATTTCTCACATCTCTCTGCATAAATCATTGTATACCTAGTGAATGACTTTAAAATGAACCTTGTTACAAGTGACGTTTATCGATACTAAAGTACACAACTCTTAATTTAGGGAATGGTAATGATTTCAAGTCAAAGAACTATTTATACTAATAGTCAGTATGAGAATGTTTATGACACTTATATAATAATTTATGAAACATTCTTATGGCAGGTCAATCATCACATATTCTCTAATATATATCCATATGTTAACTTGATATCATATATCTATAACTTGTGAGATTAAGTTATTAGTTAACTTATATGTTAGTCTCAATGCATTAATATTACACTTGTATATTAATATTTGACTAGGAATAATTGAGAAAAGTGTTCTATATAATATATCTATAGTCTCTCATAATAAATTTACATAATTGATATACTATAAGATAGAACTCACCACTCTAAGATATTATTATATTTATTAAATTTGTACAAATATAAAGTAAATATAATAAAAATAAAGTATTATCTATTATTAAAAGATGATAAAAAATCTCATATCAATATTGGCTTTTAGAGCTGACACTAATAAAATGAACATATAACTAGACAAATTGAATAACCACCTGTGAGCAATGAAAACTAGGAGATGATGGAAATTCTTAACATTGAATTCTAAAACAAATTCTTAAACTTGAATTCAAAGAAGAATCATGCACTCGTCTAGTAACATCAAAATTGATAGTAGAAATTAATTAAAAAAGAAAAGAACCTAAATATAATCGTCCTCAAAATCCTAATCCTAGAAAGAAGAAGAAATAGACGGATCTTATATAGGAATTGGTGATGACATCACACTCTCCTCACTAATGGAAAGTAAAGAGATCTCGAATTAGTCGATCATATGAGGATATATATCATATTAATCATATTTTACTTTTTTAGATGGTAAGGATTGGATTAAGTTATAATATCAAATATAAAAAATTTTAAAATAAAAAAATGCTTATAGGATGTGCGGGGTATGACATATGAAATTATATGTTAGATTGAATTGGGCAACATAGCTCGATCCATGAGCTGGACTCAGCATGATGGACCTAAACTATGTTGGTGCAGCGAGGTCAGCAAAAGGAGAGGGGTGAATTACCTCCAGACAATTCATCCAATTCACCCCTCCCCTTTTGTCGGCCCCGCTGCATCAATAAGTGGTATCACAGCTAGACCACCTCAGAAGGATTGACCGCCGACTGAAGCACAAGGATCAAGACGATGGCCGGAACAAGTATTCATCCCCCAAAATTCGATGGAGATTTCGCTACATGGAGAAAAAAAATGGAGGTATTTTTTAAAACAGATTTTGACATTCTTCTAACTATGAAATTTGGTTTCACAGCTCCTAAAGGCAAAGAAGAGTATCAATGGATGAAAAAGGAGTAAGCAGATTTCGTGGCCAACGGAAAGGCGGAATTTCACCTGCTCAACGTTCTGCCACCCCAAGAGGTAAGTCAGATTGGAAGTTACGACTCCGCCAAAAACCTCTGGGAAAAATTCCTGGAGCTCTACAAAGGCACCTTAGAAGCGAAGTTAGCAAAGCGGGACATCCTCCGGACTCAGCTGACGAATCTCCGGATGAACAACGACAAGAAGGTAGCACAACTCCAAGCAAGAATCAAAGAGCTGATAACTCAGCTAAACAACCTCAGAGAATCAATGACAAATTGAGACTCGATCCGGTACGCACTCAACGCCTTCCCAAGTTCTCCAGAATGGGCGTCCTTAGTAGATGCATACTACATCTCTAAAGACCTTGAGGTAAGTACTTTAGAAAGTTTATTTTCTACATTTGAACTTCATGAATCTCGAATTGTAGAGCCTAAACAAGTAGAGATGCCTAATCTCAACATTGCCCTACAAGCCGAAAAGGATGATCCCGATTATGAAACATCGATCGACGAGTTTAAAGCAGCTATATTGGTAAGGAAGCTAAATAAATTTATTAAAACTAATAAATTCAGATCGCAGTCAAAAAGGCATCAACGCAACAAAAGGTCGGTTTGTTGCTACAACTGCAACGGGGAAGGGCACATCAAGGATGACTGCCCAAGACTAAAGAAAAGGGACAAGGAGAAGCTTCAAAAGTCGACGTCTTCGAAGCGCAAAAGTCTGAAGTCTACATGGGATGAATCATCATCCTCGGAATTAGAAGTCGAAGCCTTCTCGGGAGTAGCACTGATGGCCAACCATCTTTTCGAAGGAACCAGCTCGGAGATGAGCATAGATGAAGAGGGAGGATCATCAGAAGAAGAAAGCTGCATTGAAGGGGGAGCATCAGAAATAGAGGTAAGTGAGGTACGTAATCTGACTCCCAAACAGTCCTTTCAATTCATAAAATTTCTTACTAAAGACTTAGTTAAATTAAAAAAGAAGAATAATGAGTTAAAGTTAAACTTAGCAAAAACATGCCCACTAGAAATGTACAACAATTTAAAATTAGAAAATGAGAAATTAAAAAATGAAATTGAAAAATGATTATACATGCTTAGATAAATTTTAAAAATCAAAACTCAAGTTATATGGAAAATTAAACTGGTATATTAGAAAACATCAGAGACAACTTAGGAAAATTCCCAAAAGTTATGTACCCCCTAAATTCTTGATTAATCCAGTAGGAATGAATCTTTACTGGGTTCCAAAATCTTATCTAGACTATTTTTTTTTTGTTAAAGCTTTCAGCGAGAAAATTAAACGTTAAAATTTTATTATGAGGCTTTGTCTAAGGAAGTGATTGTTACTCCAATAATCAAGAAGGCCTAGTGCCTCGCCACGACCTGGAAGCCAAAATATTGAAATAAAATGTTTAATTAACTTTCTAGTAAAACATTAAAATTAGAATTAAAATAATGCTTTAAAAAAAATTTCAAATATTTTTTTAAAACAATCTTTTCAAAAATATTTTTATACTTATAAAAATGTTTCCTACATAAAAAATTTTTTTTACCTAAAAAAAATTCAAAATAAATTCTCAAAATTGTTTAAGGATTGCCTAAGTTAAAAATGACTTAGAAATTCTTAGAACTTTTTTAAAGAATTGTTTGTAAAATGTTTAAAATAACTTAAAAAAAAATTTTGAAAATAATTTTTTTAAAACTTGAACTTTCCGTTAGAAAACTTCTACATGATAGTTATGACCCCCATTTTTTGTTGTGATGAAAGGGGGAGAAATAGGAACAAGTTAGGGAGAGTTAAAAAAAATTAGGGAGAATTAAAAATTAAAAATTTTCTTTTTCTTAGTGTTACAAATTCTATTATTCCAACCTTAATGCTTAAACTGTTAGTTTAGTAATTTCTATAAATTACTGTTTGTCTATTTTTTTCCTAACTTAAACTTGGGTTGATTCACATCAAAAAAGGAGAAATTATTGGGCCCCGTGGTTATTTTGATGTGATCAATCATGTTAGGTTAGGTCCTGCTTGATATCTGATCCCTGTGTCTAAGTGTATAGGAGCTTAGGAGCGCAGGAAGTCGAGCGGAAGATGCAACTAGCGAGAAGGACGACACGGGAAAGGAGTCAATGAGCTCGGTGCATCCGAAGGACGAGAGAGCTGCAGAAGAGTACACCGGTGGACGAGAAGAACATGCACGGTGTTAGAGGGACGAAAAGCCGGGTCGGAAGCCTGCTCAAGGAGAAGGCCGGAAATTGAGTTCGGGTGAGCTCTATTTCGGTTGGCCCAATCACCCAAGCAATCGGAGCTTCGGAAGAAGAAAATGAGTCAAAAGGAGTTGACTGCAGTCTTGGAGGCGCCTCCATTACCTTGAAGGTGCCTCAACTTGTCCGAGGCATCTCAGACCCAGTCTATTGACCGTTTGCGAGCCAGATAAAACTTTATCCGGTCAAACCCCTTGGAGGCGCCCTCAACCTTCTTGGAGGCGACTTCAACACTCGGGATAGGTTTTTCAGGAGCTATATAAAGGCCCATGGAGATAGGAAATAAATCAATCAACTCTGTATTAAGTTCCTAGCAACTTCTGAGCATTCTTAGTGTGTAAAAAAGGCTTCTCCGCCTATAGCGAATGAGACATTCTAGTAGAGTTGTTTGACTGCCTTGAATTAGCAACCCCCAGGGTTGTAGCCAAGTTAAATTTCCTGTCTCTCTTTTCTTACTGCTATTTTCTATTTTTCTGTTGCTATTATTTTTTTAAGTTGAAAAGTCTTGAGGAGGGTATTCTTAACCTGCAGGCAATTCACCCCTCTTCTTTTTCCGGCCTTCTCCTCGAGCAGGTTTTCGACCCGGCTTCTGGTCCCTCGAACGTCGCGCATGTTTTTCTCGTTCACCGGTGTACTCTTCCGGAGCTCTCTCATCCGTCGGATGCACCGAGCCCGTCGGCTCCTTACTCATGTCGTCCTTCTCGCTAGCTGCATCTTCCGCTCGACTTCCTACGCACCTAAGCTTCTGTACACTTAGACACAAGGATCAAATATCAAACAGGATTTAATCTAACATGATTGATCATATCAAAATAGTCACGGGATCCAACAAATTAAGCATAACTCACATGCTCAATATGATTTTAATTTTATTTTAAAAATTAAGTTGGGCAAGTCCGGACCCATGTTCAACATGCTTTTACTAATGTCACGGATCTTGTCCAACACGATTCGGCTCATGATAAATCATGGCGTGATCAGGTCGATGGTATGTAAATTTTATAGATTAACTGGATCTCGTGCCATGTCCTGCCGTTTCGACACCTCTGAATCAACACGTGGCGTTTGTAATAAGTTGAAATACTTTGTTTAAACCATGAACTGGTGACTGGGTTTATCAATGAAACCAAAATTCTAAGATTTGTGGGTTCTGGCCTAACTATTTGAACAGTTTGCTGATAGATGTGACGCAAGTACGATACGAGAATCAAGTTCAATATTTTTATGGGTTTTGATCAGTAACGACAAACGAATCCTTCTTTCTATGCATGTGGTTTTCCGAGTGTTGGGAGGAGAGTAAATAAATCTCCGACCCCGCGACGCCCTCTGCCTTCTCAGTTGTCAGAATCGTACGGAGATCACAAGCTGAATAATTACTCAGCCTTGTCAGTAGCCACTGCCCCCCATCCCTCCTTTCCTTGGGACTTTGTTTACCCCGTGGTGGCAAAGGTGAATATCCCAATGTATTCATGTGGCGGAGGAACGGAACAAATCAAATAAACTAAAAAACCTATAGTTGCATAAGAAAATATTAAATTTTAGAGGATCCATTCAATCAAATACAAATGTTTTATCGACCTGTAAGATAAATTAAAAAAATATTCATAGTAAATAATTCAAAAGTTTAATTTTATATAATTATATATTTTATTTAAAGAATTTTTATTTATAAATATATCATAGTTCTAAATATCTGGATGATAATTTAACTCTCTTCCATTGTATTAAAATACTAAGATAATTTTAGTTGATCTCATTATCTATCTTTGGGAGTGACTGGTCTGATCTTACAAAAAATTTCCATCAGTCATCAGGGTAAATCGGAAAGCGCACACAGCGGTCAGCTTAAAAGCTCAACATCCTTTAGTTAAGCCCCTTTTTTAGAGGAAAAATTCCTACAAATACGTCATAACTAAGGTTCGAACCGCGGGTACCTGGATGATAACCTGAATATCCTACCACGATATCATGGTAGAGTCATCAATTTGGGTTGGGCCCATCAGGTTGACCTATCCTGCCAAATAATTTAAGCAGGTTGGGTAAAAATTTTATCAACCAAAATCCGCTGCGGGCCAACCCGCCTGGCTCACAACCCGCCTAGGCTAACAACCCGCTTGGGTCAGCCTGCGACAGGCTTCGTTTGGCCCACGGGTTGAGAAACTATGGAACTATCAAATTTTGTGTTGGGAACTTTTGTTGATATTCAATCCTTGAAGCCTTCCAAGGGGATCTTGTTGTAGTTCTTCGGGATGATCTTTGAGTTGTTGAAGCATTTGTTGGTTTGCAGCACCAGGTTATGGTTGGTCAAACAAAGGCGGTTTTAACTGGATAGCTTGGAGATGGACTAATTGTTGTTAGGAAAGCATGAAGAATGATGGGTTGAAAGATACATTATGTAGTCCAATGTTGTATGCTTCGTCAGGTTTTAAAATTTCACTTGTTACAACCTTCAGTCTTTGAACATCTTGCTTTAACGCCTCATCATTACTAGAAGGACATGAATGAAATAGTCAAATGTGTTGTATGTATAAATTATAAAAAAAACTTGAAATTTCATCTTTGAAAAAATCTCACGTCATATCCACTTCAACTCATAAAAATAAAAACATCCATGTTCTTTGAGAAATGGTAGCTCTGATCACAAAGTTGAGGGTCTCAAATCTCGATTCATTTTACATGATAAAGCAATAAAATATAATAAAATATGTTAAGAAAAATAATCTACAAACATAATACTTTTCATCGAATATTTAAATATGTTGTGCCCATTTATATTTAAAATATCTATTTTTGAATATATTTGATTGATAAAATCTTTTTGAAATAAAACATTGAAAATATGAAAGTTTTTTTAATTTTTTAAAAATATTTTATGGGCTCCTGAGTTGGCCCGCCTAACCTTCAACCCGCCTTCGATTGGGTTGGGTTGGAAATTTCTTAACCCACCAAGTTGATGGGTCGGTCTGCCCCGCCCTGCCCCACCAAATGGTCAGCCCATCCCGCTACGGGTCGACCCGTTTGACAGCTCTACACCATGACCCTGGGGGCAAAAGATATTCAGCTGGCAAAACGTTGTTTCATTTGCTTGGACAAATTTTACCTCGATTTATACTCACATATCATTGCAATTACTTGATCATACTCACATATGAGTCAATTACTTGATTTATTGCAATTCAAGCCCTAGATTTATACCCATTTTTTGTACCCAGATTGATAAGAGAGAAAAAGAGGAGAGAAAAAATTATTATTATTACTATTCTTATTATTTTATAAATTCAATATTTTTAAATCTATTTTTTACTTAAAAAAATTATAACTGAGATTTAGACATTAAATTTTTAATGAATCTTAAATTCTTAATTATCCATGAGAGATCTAATCATACCCTTATTTATTATTATTAAAAATGATAATCCTACTTAGCTTCATTGACTATTCTTTGGGATGGACCGGTTCAGTTCTATGAAAGTTTCCCATCGGCCATTAGGATAAATCAGGAAGCGTACGCGGCAGTCAGCCCAAAAGCTCAGCATTCTATGGCTGCGCCTCCCATTTAGAAGAAAAATTACTGCAAATACGTCATAGCTGGGGTTCAAACTGCCGTGCCTGGGTGACAACCTAAATGTGTTAGTATTAGCCCTAGTACCTGTTGGTTGCTACTTGGAATACCGTCCTAGTTCCCCTGTATAAAAAATTTGTACAAGCATAGAATTATCCTATCTACCCATGTACTCTACTAAAGTTAAATTTGGATTGCAAATGATGCTTAACATTATTAATCTAAATTTCCCTTTAGAAGTTAAACTTAGATTGGGAACGAAACTTAACATTCTTACTCCAAGTTCAACCGATGTGATCTTCCTAAGTTAAACCATATTACAAAAGTTATCAAATATCTATTTCAAAGATCGGCTTCCAGGTTAAACATGGCGAGACACTAGGCCTTCTTGGGTATGGAATCATCCACCACTTCCTAGATAAATTCTCACAAAGAAATTGGATATTTAACTTCTTACAATAAACTAGGTTTAACTATAGAGACCTCAATAGAAACACATTCTCGAAACATGAAATTGAAAAATAAAATCGATAGCAAAAAATGATAACTTAAAACCGATAGCCTCTTGTGTTTGGTTTTTCAAGATCTATACAAAGAACATGTTAGTTAGAGCCCTAGAGCCAATCATTTGATAATTGTATTATGGACTTGTTGTGTCATATTCATATATAAATAAAGACATTTGTTTTTGGTTATTATACTTACTTGTATTGGTGCCAAATAAACTAAGTATAATAGTGTCCTTGAGTAGAAGATTCTTACCTATATCAATCGATTAGTTTAACCGATAGAAAGATGATAGAGGGAACACTACTCTTAATCATTCCTAGTCGAGTATTAACATTCAGGGACAATGTTAATGCGACGAGACTAGCATGTAGGTCAACTCGATGACTTGATCTCACAAGTCATGGATATAGAGATATCAAGTTGACACATGGGTATGCATTGGAGAATCTATACTAAATGACCCGCAATGAGAAAGTATCATGGATCGTTATATGAGTGTCATATACTTTCTCATGTGGCTATTAGTATGACTACTAGTCCTTGGACCTGAAGTCACCATGGATCCCTACATAAGGAGTTACGTACTTTGGTTTCGTCAAACGTCACCCGTACTGGGTGGACTATAAAGGCGATTACTGGGTATGTAACGAATTATGTAGATGGATGTGAGTGATGTAGATGGGATCTATCCCTTTTATATGATGGGAGCGACATCGATATTCTTGATAGAGTGAGACCACGAAGTGCATGGTCATGCCCAAATGAGTCAATATGAGATATTGAGCTCATTTGATTTAGTGAGTCTACTTGGAGTTCAAGATTTAGATTGGTCAGAGGATAACATGGTCTATGCCTCACATTGATCAATCTAGATGTCAAGGATAGAAGGACACTTGTCATATATTGTGAGGAGTCACAATTAGTAGTCACAAGGTGATGTTAGATCTCAACATTCTAGTAACTTGGGTAGTAATGATGTGTTGCTAGATACCGCTCATTACTTATGCTCCTAAATGGGTTTAGGGGAATTGCCAACGTTACAAGAACCTATAGGGTCACACACTAAGGACAATTAGACGGAGATTAGGTTCATATGATGAACCAAGAGGATTAGATTCATTTGATGACTCAAATTGGATTAAGAGTAATCCTAATTGGGCTAATTGAGTTGGACTCAAGTTGATTCATGTGTTCAATGAGTCTAATTTAGATTATGACTCATTGAATCAATTTAATTAAATGAATTAGATTCATTATATTAAATTGGTTTGAATCAAATGGTTAGATTAGATCAACCATGAGAGAGATTTGGTCAAGTTTGACTTGATTTGAGAGGAAGAGGAAAAGTCAAGTTTGACTTGACTTTATGCCACATCATTTGTGAGTTGACATTAAGTGGCCAATAATGGTGTTACACATCATCATGTTTAGAACATGTATGTGCCACCTCATGGAGGTTAGAAATCTCCTTCTCTTTAATGGCCACATTAAATGGGAATGGAGGTTACAACACCAAATATGGCCAACCACTTTTGAATTGCAAGTGAATGCAATTCAAGGCATTCATTCTCATTCAATTCATCTTCTTCCTCAAGCTCTCAACCTTTCTCCCTCTCCTCTCTTGGCCGAACCTTACCAAGGTGCTAGCACACCTTTGTGTTATGTTTCTCCACCTATTTGTTCGTGTGGATACTTCTAGAGGGTTGTACACTTGACAACCTCAAGATCCGGCATCACTTGGAAGAGCGGGATACGCGAAGGGCTTCACACCAAGGGTAAAGATCTTCTCCTAATGTAGATCTAGGCTTTAGTAAACTCGTACTCAAATTTTTGTTTTATTTTACTTCGCACGGATCCGGTGCCATGGGGGTTTCGGGGTTTCCGCGACGCGAAAAAGCGGTTTTCGAGTTTATTTTGTATTTTTATAAAAAATAGCAGTTCTATAATATTCTGTAAATTTCCTATTTTTATAGTTTTTCTGGGTATTTTTCTCGTAGAAGCGAAGCACAAGTGTTTCGACACTTGTAGGCTTCGACTACCGAGAAGATTTTTCTGAAACGGCAAGGTTTCGCCCCAAATCTTTTTGGGACAGCGGGCTAAGGCGCTGTAGGATCGCTAAGGAACACTTGCGATGGTTAGGTCGCGGGTAGGGGCGCTGCCCCTGGCCCGCAAGGGGATTCGTTCCGCGATTGCTCCCGAAAACCGCTAATTGGGACCGCCGGGAATTTTTTCTCATAAATATTGTAAAAAATAGTATTAAAATTACTGAAAATTATAAAAATTGCATAATTTAGAATTATGTATTATTTGTGATGGTCATGTCCCAAAAAGATCTAATTTGATTGGTATATTTGTGTTGTAATTCATAATACGGCCTGCATGCCGTCATGTGATGTGCGTGTTGTATATTTGATTCGCGACCTGCGCGTCATGCCTTTCTCTATTTTATATTCTTGTTATAAATTAATTTAGACTCGAATGTAACTCGAGTTTCAAAAAATTGTAATGTACAAAATTAGAGCGGTGGAAGGTCCACTCGAGACGGAGTTACGTGGAGGGCGCGAGCAACACAAGGTAGTCAAAGGGAGGAGCTTGAGAAGATGTTGACCTTAGGGTCACCATCTGATCTTCTCATTGGCTTGAGAAGATCGTAGTAGGGCCATGACTAATCACAAATAATTTAATTAATTGCTTGAGTGTATGTGATGCATAATTAGTAATTAATTAGTGCCTAACGATTAGATTATATCTAAATCATGTACAAGATGCACCCTCTCGATTAGATTAGATCTCAATCGCGTCAACTCAAATGCCTACCGTGCCGTGATACCTATCGCTACCTCAATCACATGTGTTGTTGAATCTGCCAAATCAGAGCAACACATATTATCTTGGTAGGGTACGGAGGGACAATCTTGGTCCCGCTTATCAACGCATGGGTGAGTACAACTCAATTAGATTGAGTAACTAGTTAACTCAATTGGATCGAGTTTAACTATAGACATTTTCCAATGGTTGGTAGATAGGTCAAAATCACATTTATATTAATTCTTGGGCGTATTAGCCAAAGCTAACTCGAGTTTTAATATAAATGCGGATCTTGATCCTATAAACAAGAGTTGCATAGAGATGTAATTGGTAAATTGTTACCTATCGATCATACTAAGTCTCGGGCGATTTAGCCAAAGCTAACTCAAGGCGTAGTATGATATGGATCTTGTCCCACATGAATTATAGCATTCAGTGGGAGCATCATTTTGTTAAAGGCCTAATTAAATGATTTAAAAGAATATGATATTTATTTTCTGTATTTTTCTGTTGTAGAAAACCATGATGTCGAATACGAACTCTTTCTCCTTACGTTCTGTCCTTGAGAAGGACAAGCTCAACGGAGCAAATTTCCTGGACTGGTACAGGAACTTGAGAATAGTTCTCACTCAGGATTGTAAACTGTACGTTCTGGAGCAGCCCATTCCGGAGGCTCCTCCTGCCACTGCCACGCGAGCTGACCGAGATGCTTAAAAGAAGCATGAAGATGACGCATTAGATGTGTCCTGTCTGATGCTCGCGACCATGAACTCTGAGCTTCAGAAGCAACATGAGTTGATGGGCGCTTATGATATGGTTGAACATCTTCGTCAACTGTATCAAGGACAAGCGAGGCACGAGAGATTTGAGATATCAAGGGCACTATTTCAGTACAAGATGTCAGATGGGGCTCCCGTAGGCCCATATGTACTCAAAATGATTGGGTACATAGAAAACCTACAGAGGTTGGGATTCTCACTTGGCCAAGAGCTGGCCATTGACCTGATCTTGTAATCCTTGCCAGATAGCTATAGTCAATTCGTTCTAAACTACAACATGAACGAAATTGACAAGCCACTGCCCGAGCTGCTTAGCATGTTAAGAACTGCTGAGCTGAACCTTAAGAAGGTTAAGCCCCACTCTGTTCTGATGGTTCAGAAACACAAGGTCAAGGGCAAGCCCAAAGGAAAAGGAAAGTCCCAAGCCAAGGGCAATGGCAAGGCACTAAAGCCTAAAGGAGGGGTCGCCAAGGATGCTACCTGCTTCCACTACGGTCAGACCGGGCATTGGAAGAGGAACTGCAAGGTGTACCTGGAAGATCTTAAGAAGAAGCGAAGTGAGACTTCCACTTCAGGTATATATGTTATAGAAGTCAATCTATCTATTTTTCATCATGTGTATTAGATACCGAATGTGCTTATCACATTTGTACTAATGTGCAGGCGTTGAGAAATAGCAGGGCATTGGCAAAGGGCGAGGTGGACCTACGCGTAGGCAATAGAGCACGGGTTGCTGCTGTTGCTGTAGGGACTTATTTTCTATCTCTGCCCTTTGGGCTTGTACTAGAGTTGGATGATTGTTGTTATGTGCCTGCTTTAAGTAAGAACATAATTTCAGTTTATTGTTTGGACAAGAAAGGTTTCTCTTTTATAATAAAGGACAAATGTTGTTCAGTTTATTTAAAAGATATGTTCTATTGTAGTGCACCTCTGATGAACGGACTCTACATTCTAGATCTTGAAAGCCCTATCTATAACATAAATACCAAGAGGTTCAAGTCAAATGACTTGAATCAAACCTATCTCTGGCACTGTCGCTTAGGTCATATAAATGACAAGCGCTTATCCCAGCTCCATAAGGATGGTTTGCTGGACTCATTTGTTTTGAATCTTATGAGACATGCGAGTCATGCCTACTAGGCAAGATGACCAAGACTCCCTTTAGTGGGCACAGCAAAAGATCGACTGATTTGTTAGGACATATACATAGTTATGTATGTGACCCATTCAATGTCGCTGCTAGAGGCGGTTATAGGTACTTTATCACTTTACATGACTTCAATGTTATATGTGTACTTGATGACATAAGTCAATCCTTGAAAAGTTCAAAGAATTCAAGAATGAAGTACGAACCAACTTGGCAAGAGTATTAAGATACTTGATCAGATCGAGGTGGAGAATACCTTAGCCATGAGTTTCGTGACTATCTAGAGGTGTGAGATTCTATCCAACTCACTCCTCCGAACACCACAGGTGAATGGTGTATCTCGAAAGGAGGAATCGTACTACCTATTATATGGTACTGCCTATGATGAGTTACATTCCGATATATTCCTTTGGGGCTATGCCTAGACACCTTTATTATACCGAGTTCCATCGAAGGTCGTGATAAAGACATCATATAGGATATGGACTGGGAGAGATGCCTAGGTGTCTTTCATGATGATTTGGGATTGTGAGGCTTACGTTTGACGTCAAGTCTTAGACAAATTAGGACCCAAATCCGACAAGTGCTACTTTATTGGATATCCCAAGGAAACTAAGGATACTACTTCACATTCCCTCAAGGTAGTTGTGGTAAGAGGGGTCTTTCTAGAAAGGGACTTTGTTTCTAGAAAGACTAGTGGAGTACGTTCGATCTTGAAGAAGTTCAAGATGCGAACCATAGCTCTGAAGCCTCGATGGAAGTTGAACCGAACCACAAAGTGTTGTGGATGATGTTATTCCACAAAGAGTTGAGGAACAACAACCGCTCAAGTAGACATACCTCTTCGCAGTCCGATAGGCGTCACCGAGAGATACTTATTTCTCTTGTCCGACCATGATGACATTGTGCTCATAGAGGATGAGTCTACCACCCATCGTGAAGTGTGATGAGACCAGATTCCGAGAAATGGCTAGAGGCCATGAGATCCGAAATGGAATCCATGTACACCAACCAAGTATGGACTTTGGTTGATCCACCGAAGGGTAAAACCCATAGGGTGTAAGTGGGTCTTTAAGAGAAAGACTAACATGGATGGACTTATCTAATGGGTCGCTAGCTAAAGGTTCATGCCATCATGGTATTGACTGATGAAACCTTCTCGAGAGCGATGTTTAAGTCCATCGGATCATGCTGCTTGCTAGATACCATGACTATGAGATATGGAAGATGGATGTCAAAATCGTGTTTCGGAAACGCTCGAGGATGTGTATGACACACAACCCGAGGGTTTTAGATCCACAAGATACTATGTATGCGTGCATAGGTCCATTTATGGACTAAAGCAAGCTTCTCGATTCGATGATGTAATCAAACATTTGGTTTCATCAAGAATGAAGATGAACCTTGTATCTACAAGTGTAGACATAGTTGTCTTCCTCATATTGTATGTGGATGATATATCATTATTTGGAAGGACATCCTTTGCTCTGTCACAGACTTGGCTAGGACTTGTTTCTAAATGAAGGACTTAGGTGAAGCATCTCGCATTCGCATACAGATCTATAGAGATAGATCTAAGAGATTGCTTGGTCTAAGTCGGAGTACATATATTGACAAGGTACTCCTTAGGTTTGCCATGCTGAACTCCAAGAAGGGATTTCTATCGATGTCACATGGCGTGAGTCTTCAAGACTCAAGGTCCCTCTTCTAGAGAGGAGAGAGACCGCATGGATCAGATCCCTTATGCCTCACCATAGGATCTATCATGTATGTCATGCTATGTACTTATCCCGATGTCTCGTTATAGCATGACGAGTAGATACCGGATCCTGTGAAAGTCATCGATGATAGCAAGAAGAATATTCTTAAGTAAGAAGGACTAAAGAATATTTCTTGATATATGGAGGCAATGATGAGCTAGCGAAGAAGGGTTATAGTGATGTTAGCTTCCGATCGATCGTGATGATTATCGATCGCATGATGTTTCGTGTTTTGCATTAATGGTGGTCGCGTGAGTCGGAAGAGTTCGAGCAGGACACACCAGATTCTACGATAGAGGCTAGTACATATCGCATTAGAGAGGAAGGGTTTGGCAAGTTCATCACTGAACTTGGGGTGGTTCCTAGCATCGCTGACCCCATTGAGCTCTATTGTGACAACAATGGAGCTATAGCACAGGCAAAGGAACCTCACTCACACCAGCGGAGCAAACACATACTACGGAGCTTCCATCTCATTCGAGAGATTATCTAGAGAGGAGATGTGAAGATTTGCAGAGTACCTATAGAGGCTAACATCGCAGATCCCTTGACCAAGGCTTTGCCATAGAGGAAGCATGATGGTCACACAAGGTCATTGGGGCTTAGAGCCTACACTGATTGGCATTAGTGCTAGTGGGAGATTGTTAGTTAGAGCCCTACAGCCAATCATTTGATGATTGTATTATGGACTCGTTGTATCATATTCTTATATAAATAAAGGCATTTGTTTTTGGTTATTATACTTACTTGTATTTGTGCCAAATAAACTAAGTATAATAGCGTCCTTGAGTAGAAGATTCTTACCTATATCAATCGGTTAGTTGAATCGATATTGAGATGATATAGGGAACACTACTCTTAATCATTCCTAGTCGAGTATTAACATTCAAGGACAATGTTAATGCGACGAGACTTACATGTAGGTCAACTCGATGACTTGATCTCACAAGTCATGGATATAGAGATATCAAGTTGACACATGGGTATGCATTGGAGAATGTATACTGAATGACCCGCAATGTGAAAGTATCATGGATCGTTATATGAGTGTCATATACTTTCTCATGTGGCTATTAGTATGACTACTAGTCCTTGGACCTGAAGTCACCATGGATCCCTACATAAAGAGTTACGTACTTTGGTTTCATCAAACGTCACCCGTAACTGGGTGGACTCTAAAGGCGATTACTGGGTATGTAACGAATTTTGCAGAGGGATATGAGTGATGTAGATGGGATCTATCCCTCCTATATGACGGGAGCGACATCGATATTCTTGATAGAGTGAGACCATGAAGTGCATGGCCATGCCCAAATGAGTCAATATGAGATATTGAGCTCATTTGATTTAGTGAGTCTACTTGGAGTTCAAGATTTAGATTGGTCAGAGAATGACACGGTCTATGCCTCACATTGATCAATCTAGATTTCAAGGATAGAAGGACACTTGTCATATATTGTGAGGAGTCACAATTAGTAGTTACAAGGTGATGTTGGATCTCAACATTCTTGTAACTTGGATAGTAAAGATGTGTTGCTAGATACCGCTCATTACTTATGCTTCTAAATGAGTTTAGGGGCATTGCCAAGGTTACAAGAACCTATAGGGTCGCACACTAAGGACAATTAGATGGAGATTAGGTTCATATGATGAACCAAGAGGATTAGATTCATGTGATGAATCAAATTGGATTAAGAGTAATCCTAATTGGGCTAATTGAGTTGGACTCATGTTGATTCATGTGTTCAATGAGTCTAATTTAGATTATGACTCATTGAATCAATTTAATTAAATGAATTAGATTCATTATATTAAATTGGTTTGAATCAAATGGTTAGATTAGATCAACCATGAGAGAGATTTGGTCAAGTTTGACTTGATTTGAGAGGAAGAGGAAAAGTCAAGTTTGACTTGACTTTATGCCACATCATTTGTGAGTTGACATTAAGTGGCCAATAATGGTGTTACACATCATCATGTTTAGAACATGTATGTGCCACCTCATGGAGGTTAGAAATCTCCTTCTCTTTAATAGCCACATTAAATGGGAATGGAGGTTACAACACCAAATATGGCCAACCACTTTTGAATTGCAAGTGAATGCAATTCAAGGCATTCATTCTCATTCAATTCATCTTCTTCCTCAAGCTCTCAACCTTTCTCCCTCTCCTCTCTTGGCCGAACCTTACCAAGGTGCTAGCACACCTTTGTGTTATGTTTCTCCACCTATTTGTTCGTGTGGATACTTCTAGAGGGTTGTACACTTGACAACCTCAAGATCCGGCATCACTTGGAAGAGCGGGATACGCGAAGGGCTTCACACCAAGGGTAAAGATCTTCTCCTAATGTAGATCTAGGCTTTACTAAACTCGTACTCAAATTTTTGTTTTATTTTACTTCGCACGGATCCGGTGACATGGGGGTTTCGGGGTTTTCGTGACGCGAAAAAGCGGTTTTGACGGCCCGAAAAATCCGACAGAACATGAACTAGTTATGATGCGGAAACAAATAACTAGTTATACCTTTATTTGTAGCTTAAAGACCTCTTGATCTTATGTTGTATTCCTCTCCTCCTCTTGGACGTCGTGTGGGCGACGATCTACCAAGATGGAATCCACTCGAACCACTTCTTCTCCTCCAAGACTCTCGAGCCACCAAGGGTTAACAAAATAAGGAACTCCTTTTCTTCTTCTTCTTCTCCAAGCAACCGACCACCTATGTGCTCCTTTTCCTTTTCTTCTTCTTCTCCAAGCTCCGACCACTATGACTAGATGAGGTGCCAGCCCTAGAGAGAAGAAAGGGAGGATGAAGAAAGGGTCGTTGGCCACAAGAGAATGAAACCAAGGAGAAAGATGAGAAGCAAGGACCGGCCACACCAAGGAAAAGAGAGCAGCTAAGAGAGATCAATTCCTCTCCATTAGGCACCCTCTACCTCTCTTTTATAATCCTTGGTCATGGTAAAAAAGGAAAGTTTTAAACATAATTAAAACTTTCTTATTTTTGGCCTCCCATTAAAAAAAGGAAATTTTAACAACAATTAAAATCTTTCTTTTCTAAATTTTCTATTGTACATGCCAATAATTTTTTTTTTTAAAATTAATCTTTCTCTTTTAAAACATGTAGATAACTACAAAAAAGGAAAGATTAATTAAAACTTCTCTTTTTAAATCATGGTTACAAAAAGGAAAGTTTTATCAAAAATTTAAAATTTTCTTTTAAACATTATAGATAACTACAAATAAGGAAAGATTTTAACAAAATTAAAATCTCTCTTTAATCTTTTGTAGATAGCTATAAAAGGAAAGATTTTAAAATTTTAAAACTCTCTTTTAAAACCATGAGGATGGCTATAAAAGGAAATTAAAATCTCTCTTTTAACCATTGTAGATAACTAAAAATAAGGAAAGATTTTAACAAAATTTTATTTTAAACAAAACTTCCTGTTCCTTTACCTATGGTCGACCCCATGCTTGGTCACCAAGCATGGCTTGGCCGGCCACTACATGAGCTCCAAAATAATGCTTGGCCGGCCTCCTTGCTCCAACAAAGGATGTGTCCAACCCATTACTTGGGTAAGAAGTGGACTTTGAGGATACAACATTTTATAGAGGCTACAACAGGGTGTTAGTTAGAGCCCTAGAGCCAATCATTTGATGATTGTATTATAGACTTGTTGTATCATATTCTTATATAAATAAAGGCATTTGTTTTTGGTTATTATACTTACTTGTATTGGTGCCAAATAAACTAAGTATAATAGCGTCCTTGAGTAGAAGATTCTTACCTATATCAATCGGTTAGTTGAACCGATAGTGAGATGATATAGGGAACACTACTCTTAATCATTCCTAGTCGAGTATTAACATTCAGGGACAATGTTAATGCGATGAGACTAGCATGTAGATCAACTCGATGACTTGATCTCACAAGTCATGGATATAGAGATATCAAGTTGACACATGGGTATGCATTGGAGAATGTATACTGAATGACCCGCCATGAGAAATATCATGGATCGTTATATGAGTGTCATATACTTTCTCATGTGGCTATTAGTATGACTACTAGTCCTTAGACCTGAAGTCACCATGGATCCCTACATAAGGAGTTATGTACTTTGGTTTCGTTAAACGTCACTCGTAACTGGGTGGACTATAAAGGCGATTACTAGGTATGTAACGAATTATGCAGAAGGATGTGAGTGATGTAGATCGGATTTATCCCTCCTATATGACGGGAGCGGCATCGATATTCTTGATAGAGTGAGACCACGAAGTGCATGGCCATGCCCGAATGAGTCAATATGAGATATTGAGCTCATTTGATTGAGTGAGTCTACTTGGAGTTCAAGATTTGGATTGGTCAGAGGATGACATGGTCTATGCCTCACATTGATCAATCTAGATGTAAGAAACTCGTACTTATAAATTTTGTTTTATTTTACTTCACACGGATCCGGTGGCATGGGGGTTTCGGGGTTTCTGCGATGCGAAAAAACGATTTTCGCGACCCGAAAAATCCTACAGTGGTATCAGAGCCACGTGCGAAGTCTTGTATGAGTTTATTTTGTATTTTATGAAAAATAGAAGGACATTAGGAATGTAGAAGTAATTTCCTATTTTTATAGTTTTTATGGGTATTTTTCTCGTAGAAGCGAAGCACAAGTGTTTCGACACTTGTAGGCTTCGACTACCGAGGAGATTTTTCAGAAATGGCAAGGTTTCACCCCAAATATTTTTGGGACAGCGGGCTAAGGCGCTGTAGGATCACTAAGGAATACTCGCGATGGTTAGATCGTGGGTAGGGGCGCTGCCCCTGGCCCCGCAAGGGGATTCGTTCTGCCATTGCGCCCGAAAACCGCTAATCGGCACCGCCGGGAATTTTTTCTCATAAAAATTGTAAAAACTAGTATTAAAATTACAAAAAATTATGGAAATTACATAATTTAGAATTATGTATAATTTGTGATAGTAATGGCCCAAAAAGACCCAATTTGATTGGTATATTTGTGTTGTAATTCATAATACAGCCTGTGTGCCGTTTTGTGATATGCATGTTGTATATTTGATTCGCGACTTGCACGTCGTGCCTTTATCTATTTTATATTCTTGTTGTAAATTAATTTAGACTCGAATGTAACTCTAGTTTTTAAAAATTGTAATGTATAAAATTGGAGCGGTGGAAGGTCCACTTGAGACGGAGTTACGGGGAGAGCGCGAGCAACACAAGGTGGTCAAAGGGAGGAGCTTGAGAAGCTGTTGACCTTAGGTTGACCATCCGATCTTCTCATTGGCTTGAGAAGATCTTAGTAGGGTCATGACTAATCACAAATAATTTAATTAATTGCTTGTGTGTATGTGATGCATAATTAGTAATTAATTAGTGCCTAACGATTAGATTAGATCTAAATCGTGTACAAGATGCACCCTCTCGATTAGATTAGATCTCGATCACGTCAACTCAAATGCCTATCGTGCCGTGACACCTATCACTACCTCGATCACATGTGTTGTTGAATCTGCCAAAGCAGAGCAACACATATTATCTTGGTAGGGTACGGAGGGACAATCTTGGTCCCGCCTATCAACACATGGGTGAGTAGAGACTCAATTTGATTGAGTACAACTAGTTAAATCGAGTTTAACTGTAGGCATTCTTCCAACGGTTGGAAAAATAGGACATAAATCACATTTATATTAATTCTTGGGCGTATTAGCCAAAGCTAACTCAAGTTTTAATATAATTGTGGATAATGATCCTATAAACAAGAGTTGCATAGAGATGTAATTGGTAAATAATTACCTACCGATCATACTAATCTTGGGCGTATTAGCCAAAGCTAACTCAAGGGTTAGTATGATGTGGATCTTGTTCCACTTGAATTATAGAATTCAGTGGGAGCATCATTTAGTTAAAGGCCTAATTAAACGATGTAAAAGAATATGATATTTATTTTCTGTATTTTTGTTAGTTAGAGCCCTAGAGCCAATCATTTGATGATTGTATGGACTCATTGTATCATATTCTTGTATATTAAAAAAGACATTTGATTTTGGTTATTATACTTACTTGTATTAGTGCCAAATAAACTAAGTATAATAACGTTCCTGAGTAGAGCGTTCTTACCTATATCAATCGATTGGTTGAATCGATAGTGAGATGATATAGGGAAAACTACTCTAAATCATTCCTAGTCGAGTATTAACATTCAGGGACAATGTTAATACAATAAGACTAGCATGTAGGTCAGCTCGATGACTTGATCTCACAAGTCATGGATATAGAGATATCAAGCTGACACATGGGTATGCATTAGAGAATGTATACTGAATGACCCGCCATGAGAAAGTATCATGGATCGTTATATGAGTGTCATATACTTTCTCATGTGGCTATTAGTATGACTATTAGTCCTTAGACCTGAAGTCACCATGGATCCATACATAAGGAGTTATGTACTTTGGTTTCGTCAAACGTCACCCGTAACTGGGTGGACTATAAAGGCGATTACCGGGTATGTAAAAAATTATGCAGAGGGATGTGAGTGATGTAGATGGGATCTATCCCTCCCATATGACGGGAGCGACATCAATATTTTGATAGAGTGAGACCACTTAGTGCATAACCATGCCCAAATGAGTCAACATGAGATGTTGAGCTCATTTGATCGAGTGAGTCTACTTGGAGTTCAAGATTTAGATTGATTAGAGGATGACACGGTCTATGCCTCATATTGATCAATCTAGATGTCTAGGATAGAAGGACAATGTCACATATTGTGAAGAGTCACATTTAGTAGTCACAAGGTGATGTTGGATCTCAACATTCTTGTAACTTGGGTAGCAATGATGTAATGCTAGATGCCGCCCATTGCTTATGTTTCTAAAGGAGTTTAGAAACATTGCCAACGTTACAAGAACCTATTGGGTCACACACAAAGAACAAGTGGATGGAGATTAGGTTCATATGATGAACCAATTGGATTAGGTTCATATGATGCACCAAAGATTGGATTCAAATTAGACTTATTGAGTTAGACTCAATTAGATTCAATTGTTGAATGAGTCTAATTTAGATTTGATTCATTGAGTTAATTTATATTAATGAATTGAGATTCATTAAATTAAAATTGACTTGAATCAAAGGTTGGATTTAACTCAATAAGGAAGACAATTGGTCAAGTTTGACTTGACCAAGTAGAAGTTGAAACATCAAGTTTGACTTGATGTATTGCCACATCATAAGGATGACTCATCCTTGCCACATCACCTCCACCTCATGAGACATGCCACCTCATGGGGGTTACACTCTCCCCTTGGCTTTAATGTGGCCGGCCACATTAATGGGGAGGTTACAATGTTGTGGCCGGCCACACTAATGCAAAGGAGTTTTTGTTTTGTGGCAATTGATGTGTGGTAATTGTCTCATCTTCTTCCTAGCTATCTTCCTCCTCCTTACTGCTGTTGCCGTGAACTTCCAAGAGAGGAGAAGGTGGTTGAGTGAATTCCAAGAGAAAAGGAAGAGTGAAGGTCATAAAGGAGGGATACTACTCCTTGAGTGTATGAGTTTCTTTTGTACTCTCTCTTTTTCTTCCTTTCCAATCCCATCCGAGAGCTCTAGAAAGTGCTAGCACACTTGGGGCTCTCTTCTCCATCCTTGAGTGCTAGAGAGCACTCCTTGTTCGTGTGGATATCACTAGAGAAGTATCTACCTTGATACTTTGGAGATCCGACACGTACCTTGGACGAGCGGGATTTTGCGAGGGCACGCTTCAAAGGTAAAACTCTCAACACATAGATCTAGGAGTAGATCTAAAGTTTTGAAACTCGTACTCGTATTTTTGTTCGGTTTTCCTTGCACGGATCTACGGCTTTGGGTGTTTCGGGGTTTCCGCGACTTGAAAAAGCGGTTTTCACGGCACGAAAAACCCAACAGTGGTATCAGAGCCACGTGCAAGGCTTGTACGAGTTTAATTTTTTGGTTTTATGAAAACTAAAGTTTCTGTAATTTTCTGTAAAATTATGATTTTTGGGTTTTTATGAGTATTTTTCTCGAGTAATCGAAGCACAAGTGTTTAGACGCTTGTAGGCTTCGACTACCGGGAAGTTTTTTCCAAAACGGTGATGTTTCGACCCAAATCCGTTTGGGACAGCGAGTGAAGGCACTGTAGGATCGCTTAGGAGCAACTCACGATGGTTAGATCGTGGTTAGTGGCACTCCCCCTAACCCCGCAAGGGGATTTGCTTCGCGATTGCGCCCGAAATCGCAAATCGGGACCGCCGGGAAAATTCTTCTCAAAGGTTTCGTCCCAAATTGTTTTGGGACAGCGAGTTTAGGCGCTGTTGGATCGCAAAGGAACCCTCGCGATGGTTGGATCGCGGGTAGGGGCGCTGCCCCTGGCCCCGCAAGGGGATCCGTTCCGCGATTGCGCCCGAAACCGCTAAACGGGACCGCCGAGAAATTTTACTCGTAAAAATTGTAAAAATTAATTTTAAAATTATAGAAAATTATGAAAAATATATAATTTTGAATTATATATTAATTTTGTGATAGTCATGGCCCAAAAACCCAATATGATTGGATTGTGTTGTAATTCATAATACGGTCTGCGTGCCGTTATGTGTTTGCGCGTGTTGTATGTTTTTATTTTCCGCGACTTGCACGTCGTGCCTTTCTCATATATTCTAGTTGTAAATTAGATTTAGACTCGAATGTAACTCGAGTTTCAAATTGTAATGTACAAATTGGAGCGGTGGAGGGTCCACACGAGACGGAGTTCCGAGGCGGGCACGAGCAACACAAGGTGGTCAAAGGGAGGAGCTTGGAGAAGCTGTTGACCCTAGGTTGACCATTCGATCTTCTCATTGGCTTGAGAAGATCGTAGTAGGGCCATAACTAAATCACAAATAGATTAATTAGTTAATTGCTTATGTATATGATGCATGTTTAATAAGTAATTAATTAATTAGTGCCTTACGATTAGATTAGATCTAAGTCGTGCACATGATGCACCCTTGCGATTAGATTAGATCTAAGTCGTGCACAAGAAGCATCCTTTTCGATTAGATTAGATCTCGATCGAACCAACTCTAAATGCCTA
Source organism: Zingiber officinale (assembly GCF_018446385.1). Classification (NCBI taxonomy): domain Eukaryota; kingdom Viridiplantae; phylum Streptophyta; class Magnoliopsida; order Zingiberales; family Zingiberaceae; genus Zingiber; species Zingiber officinale. The sequence continues at coordinate 48,307,098 of NC_056007.1, read as the reverse complement.
ACCGTGCCGTGATACCTATCACTACCTCGATCACATGTATTGTTGAATCTGCCAAAGCAGAGCAATACATATTATCTTGGTAGGGTACGAAGGGACAATCTTGGTCCCGCCTATCAATGCATGGGTGAATATAAACTAAATTAGATTGAGTATTCCTAGTTGCTCGGTTAGATCGAGTCAACTATAGGCATTCTTCCAACGGTTGGAAAATATAGGTCAAAATCACATCTATATTAACTCTCGGGCGTATTAGCCAAAGCTAACTCGAGTTTTAATATAAATGCGGATATTGATTTTATAAACAAGAGTTGCATAGAGATGTAATTGGTAATCGTTACCTACCGATCATACTAAGCCTTGGGCGTATTAGCCAAAGCTAACTCAAGGGTTAGTATGATGTGGATCTTGTCCCACAAGAATTATAGTATTCAGTGGGAGCATCATTTAATTAAAGGCCTAATTAAATGATTTTAAAAGAATATGATATTTATTTCTGCAAATTTTCTGTTGTAGATAACCATGACGTCGAATATGAACTCTTTCTCCCGGTCTGCCCTTAAGAAGGACAAGCTCAACGGAGCAAATTTCCGGGACTGGTACAGGAACCCGAGAATAGTTCTCACCCGAAGAAATACGTTCGGAGCAGCCCATTCCGAGGCTCCTCCCGCCATCGCCCGAGCTGACCGGGATGCTTACAAGAAGCATCAAGATGACGCATTAGATGTGTCCTGTCTAATGCTCGCAACCATGAACTCTGAGCTTCAGAAGCAACATGAGTTGATGTGTGCTTACGATATGGTTGAACATCTTCTTCAACTATATCAAGGACAAGCAGGGCACTGGAAGAGGAACTTCACAGGATACCTGGAAGATCTTAACAAGAAGAGAAATAAGATTTCTACTTCAGGTATAAATGTTATAGAAGTCAACCTCTCTATTTCTTCGTCGTGGGTATTAGATACCGGATGTGCTTGGCACATTTGTACTAATGTACAAGCACTGAGAAATAGCAGAGCATTGACAAAGGGCGAGATAGACCTACGAGTAGGCAATGAAGCACGGGTTGCTGCTGTTTTCTATCTTTGCCCTCTGGGCTTATACTAGAGTTAGACGATTGTTGTTATGTGCCTGCATTGACTAAGAACATTATATCAGTTTCTTGTTTGGACAAGAAAGGATTCTCGTTTATAATAAAGAACAAATGTCGTTCTGTCTATTTAAACGATATGTTCTATTGTAGTGTACCTCTGATGAACGGACTCTATATTCTAGACCTTGAGAGCCCTATCTATAACGTAATACCAAGAGGTTCAAATCGAACGATATGAACCACACCTATCTCTGGCACTGTCGCTTAGGTCATATAAATGACAAGCGCTTATCCCAGCTCCATAAGGATGGTTTGCTGGACTCATTTGATTTTGAATCATATGAGATATGCGAGTCATGCCTACGAGGCAAGATGACTAAGACTCCCTTTAGTGGGCACAACGAGAGAGCGACTGATTTGTTAGGACTCATACATAGTGATGTATGTGGCCCTTTCAATGTCGCTGCTAGAGGTGGTTATAGATACTTCATCACATTTACTGATGACTTCAGTAGATATGGTTATGTGTACTTGATGACACATAAGTCCGAATCCTTTGAAAAGTTCAAAGAATTCAAGAATGAAGTACAGAACCAGCTTAGCAAGAGTATTAAAATACTTCGATCAGATCGAGGTGGTGAATACTTTAGCCATGAGTTTCGTGACTATTTAGCTGAGTGTGGGATTCTATCCCAACTCACTCCTCCTGGAACACCACAGTGGAATGGTGTATCCGAAAGGAGGAATCGTACCCTATTAGATATGGTACGATCTATGATGAGTCACACAGATCTTCCGACATACCTTTGGGGTTATGCTCTAGACACGGCAGCTTTTATACTCAACTGAGTTCCATCCAAGGCCGTGATAAAGACACCTTATAGGATATGGACTGGGAGAGATGCCCAGGTGTCTTTCATGAGGATTTTGGGTTGTGAGGCTTACGTTCGACGTCAAGTCTCAGACAAGTTAGGACCCAAATCTGACAAGTGCTATTTCATCGGATATCCCAAGGAAACTAAGGGATATTACTTCTACATTCCCAGTCAGCACAAGGTAGTTGTGGCAAAGACTGGGGTCTTTCTAGAAAGGGACTTTGTTTCTAGAAAGACTAGTGGGAGCGCGTTCGATCTTGAAGAAGTTCAAGATGCGAACAATAGCACTGATGCCTCGATGGAAGTTGAACTGGAACCACAAAGTGTTGTGGATGATGTTGTTCCACAAAGAGTTGAGGGACAACAACCAGTTCAAGTAGACATACCTCTTCGCAGGTCTGATAGGGTACGTCGTCAGCCTGAGAGATACTCATTTCTCTTGTCTGACCATGATGACATTGTGCTCATAGAGGATGAGCCTACCACCTATCAGGAAGCTTTGATGAGACCAGATTCCGAGAAATGGCTAGAGGACATGAGATCCGAAATGGAATCCATGTACACCAACCAAGTATGGACTTTGGTTGATCCACCTGAAGGGGTAAAACCCATTGGGTGCAAGTGAGAGAAAGACTGACATGGATGGACTTATCTATAAGGGTCGCTTGGTAGCTAAAGGTTTCAAGCAGATTCATGGTATTGACTATGATGAAACTTTTTCTCCAATAGCGATGTTTAATTCCATTCGGATCATGCTTGCTATTGCAGCCTACCATTACTATAAGATATGGCAGATGGATGTCAAAATCATGTTTCTGAATGGAAACCTGCTCGAGGATGTGTACATGACACAACCTGAGGATTTTGTAGGTCCACAGCATACTAGTAGAGTATGCAAGCTGCCTAGGTCCATTTATGGACTAAAGCAAGCTTCTCGGAGCTGGAATCTTCGATTCGATGATGCAATCAAACAGTTTGGTTTCATCAAGAACGAAGATGAACCTTGTGTCTACAAGAAGGTTGTAGGGGATATAGTTGTCTTCCTCATATTGTATGTGGATGACATACTACTCATTGGGAAGGACATCCCTTTGCTTCAGTCTGTCAAGACCTGGCTAGGGAGTTGCTTCTCAATGAAGGACTTAGGTGAGGCATCCCGCATTCTAGGGATACAAATCTATAGAGATAGATCTAAGAGATTGCTTGGCCTAAGTCAGAGTACATACATTGACAAGGTACTCTTTCGGTTTGCCATGCAGAACTCCAAGAAGGGATTTCTGCCGATGTTACATGGCATGAGTCTTTTGAAGACTCAAGGCCCCTCTTCTAGAGAGGAGAGAGACCACATGGATCAGATCCCTTATGCCTCAGCCATAGGATCGATCATGTACGGCATGCTATGTACTCGATCTGATGTCTCGTATGCTTTGAGCATGACGAGCAGATACCAGTCAGATCCAGGTGAAAGTCACTGGATAGCGGTCAAAAATATTCTTAAGTACTTAAGAAGGACTAAAGTATATTTCTTGATATATGGAGGCAATGATGAGCTAGTCAGAAGGGTTACGTGATGCTAGCTTCCGCACCACCGTGATGACTATAGATCGCAATGGGGTTCGATTTTGCATTAATGGTGGTCCTGTAAGAGTTCAAGTAGGATATAGTAGCTGATTCTACAATAGAGTTGCTACATCAGAGGCAGCAAAGGAGGCAGTTTGGATCCGCAAGTTCATCACTGAACTTGGGGTGATTCCTAGCATCGCTGACCCAGTTGAGCTCTATTATGACAACAATGGAGCTATAGCACAGGCGAAGGAATCTCGATCACACCAGCGGACCAAACACATACTACGGCGCTTCCATCTCATTCGAGAGATTATCGATAGAGGAGATGTGAAGATTTGCAGAGTACCTACAGAGGCTAACATCGCAGATCCCTTGACCAAGGCTTTGGCACAGAGAAAGCATGATGGCCACACTAGGTCATTAGGCCTTAGAGCCTATACTGATTGGCACTAGTGCTTGTGGAAGATTGTTAGTTAGAGCCCTAGAGCCAATCATTTGATGATTGTATGGACTCATTGTATCATATTCTTGTATATTAATAAAGGCATTTGATTTTGGTTATTATACTTACTTGTATTAGTGCCAAATAAACTAAGTATAATAACGTCCCTGAGTAGAGCGTTCTTACCTATATCAATCGATTGGTTGAATCGATAGTGAGATGATATAGGGAACACTACTCTAAATCATTCCTAGTCGAGTATTAACATTCAGGGACAATGTTAATACAATAAGACTAGCATGTAGGTCAGCTCGATGACTTGATCTCACAAGTCATGGATATAGAGATATCAAGCTGACACATGGGTATGCATTAGAGAATGTATACTGAATGACCCGCCATGAGAAAGTATCATGGATCGTTATATGAGTGTCATATACTTTCTCATGTGGCTATTAGTATGACTATTAGTCCTTAGACCTGAAGTCACCATGGATCCCTACATAAGGAGTTATGTACTTTGGTTTCGTCAAACGTCACCCGTAACAGGGTGGACTATAAAGGCGATTACTGGGTATGTAACAAATTATGCAGAGGGATGTGAGTGATGTAGATGGGATCTATCCCTCTCATATGACGGGAGCGACATCAATATTCTTGATAGAGTGAGACCACTAAGTGCATGGCCATGCCCAAATGAGTCAACATGAGATGTTGAGCTCATTTGATCGAGTGAGTCTACTTGGAGTTCAAGATTTAGATTGATTAGAGGATGACACGGTCTATGCCTCATATTGATCAATCTAGATGTCTAGGATAGAAGGACAATGTCACATATTGTGAGGAGTCACAATTAGTAGTCACAAGGTGATGTTGGATCTCAACATTCTTGTAACTTGGGTAGCAATGATGTATTGCTAGATGCTGCTCATTGCTTATGTTTCTAAAGGAGTTTAAAAGCATTGCCAACGTTACAAGAACCTATTGGGTCACACACAAAGAACAAGTGGATGGAGATTAGGCTCATATGATGAACCAATTGGATTAGGTTCATATGATGCACCACAGATTTGATTCAAATTAGACTTATTGAGTTAGACTCAATTAGATTCAATTGTTGAATGAGTCTAATTTAGATTTGATTCATTGAGTTAATTTATATTAATGAATTGAGATTCATTAAATTAAAATTGACTTGAATCAAAGGTTGGATTTAACTCAACAAGGAAGATAATTGGTCAAGTTTGACTTGACCAAGTAGAAGTTGAAACATCAAGTTTGACTTGATGTATTGCCACATCATAAGGATGACTCATCCTTGCTACATCACCTCCACCTCATGAGACATGCCACCTCATGGGGGTTACACTCTCCCCTTGGCTTTAATGTGGCCAGCCACATTAATGGGGAGGTTACAATGTTGTGGCCGGCCACACTAATGCAAAGGAGTTTTTGTTTTGTGGCAATTGATGTGTGGTAATTGTCTCATCTTCTTCCTAGCTTTCTTCCTCCTCCTTACTGCTGTTGCCGTGAACTTCCAAGAGAGGAGAAGGTGGTTGAGTGAATTCCAAGAGTAAAGGAAGAGTGAAGGTCACAAAGGAGGGATACTACTTCTTGAGTGTATGAGTTTCTTTTGTACTATCTCTTTTTCTTCCTTTCCAATCCCATCCGAGAGCTCTAGAAAGTGCTAGCACACTTGGGGCTCTCTTCTCCATCCTCGAGTGCTAGAGAGCACTCCTTATTCGTGTGGATATCACTAGAGAAGTATCTACCTTGATACTTTGGAGATCCGACACGTACCTTGGACGAGCGGGATTTTGTGAGGGCACGCTTCAAAGGTAAAACTCTCAACACATAGATCTAGGAGTAGATCTAAAGTTTTAAAAATCGTACTCGTATTTTTGTTCGGTTTTCCTTGCACGGATCTACGGCTTTGGGTGATTCGGGGTTTCCGCGACGCGAAAAAGCGGTTTTCGCGGCCCGAAAAATCCAACAATTTTTTTGTTGTAGATAACCATGACGTCAAACACAAACACCTTCTCTCTGCGTTCTGTCCTTGACAAGGACAAGCTCAACGGACCAAATTTCCTGGACTGGTACAGGAATCTGAGAATAGTTCTCACCCAAGAACATAAATTATATGTTCTGGAGTAGCCTATTCCGGAGGCTCCTCTTGCCAATGCCACGCGAGCAGACAAAGATTCTTACAAGAAGCATCAAGATGATGCATTAGATGTGTCCTGTCTAATGCTCGCGAACATGAACTCTGAGCTTCAGAAGCAACACGAGTTGATGGGTGCTTACGATATGGTTGAACATCTTTGTCAACTGTATCAAGGACAAGCGAGGCACGAGAGATTTGAGATCTCAAGGGCACTATTTCAGTGCAAGATGTCAGATGGGGCTCCCGTAGGCCCATATGTACTCAAAATGATTGGGTACATAGAAAACCTACAGAGGTTGGGATTCCCGCTTGGCCAAGAGCTGGCCACTGACCTGATCTTGTAATCCTTGCCGGATAGCTATAGTCAATTCGTTCTAAACTACAACATGAACGAAATTGACAAGCCACTGCCCGAGCTGCTTAGCATGTTAAGAACTGCTGAGCTGAACCTTAAGAAGGTTAAGCCCCACTCTGTTCTGATGGTTCAGAAACACAAGGGCAATGGCAAGCCCAAAGGCAAAGGAAAGTCCCAAGCCAAGGGCAAAGGCAAGGCACTAAAGCCTAAAGGAGGGGTCGCCAAGGATGCTTCCTGCTTCCACTGCGGTCAGACCGGACACTGGAAGAGGAACTGCAAGGTGTACCTGGAAGATCTTAAGAAGAAGCGAAGTGAGACTTCCACTTCAACTATATATGTTATAGAAGTCAATCTATCTATTTCTTCATCATGGGTATTAGATATCGGATGTGCTTCTCACATTTGTACTAATGTGCAGGCACTGAGAAATAGCAGGGCATTGGCAAAGGGCGAGGTGGACCTATGCATAGGCAATGGAGCACGGGTTGCTACTGTTGCTGTAGGGACTTCTTTTCTATCTCTACCCTATGGGCTTGTACTAGAGTTGGATGATTGTTGTTATGTGCCTGCTTTAACTAAGAACATAATTTCAGTTTCTTGTTTGGACAAGAAAGGTTTCTCTTTTATAATTAGGGACAAATGTTGTTTTATTGATTTAAAAGATATGTTCTATTGTAGTGCACCTCTGATGAACGGACTCTACATTCTAGACCTTGAAAGCCCTATCTAAAACATAAATACCAAGAGGTTTAAGTCAAATGACATGAACCAAACCTATCTCTGGCACTGTCGCTTAGGTCATATAAATGACAAGCGCTTATCTCAGCTCCATAAGGATGGTTTGTCGGACTCATTTGATTTTTTATCTTATGAGACATGCGAGTCATGCCTACTAGGAAAGATGACCAAGACTCCCTTTAGTGGGCACAGAGAAAGAGCGACTGATTTGTTAGAACTTATACATAGTGATGTATGCGGCCCTTTCAATGTCGCTGCTAGAGGCGGTTATAGGTACTTCATCACATTTACTGATGACTTCAGTAGATATGGTTATGTGTATTTGATGACACATAAGTCTGAATCCTTTGAAAAGTTCAAAGAATTCAAGAATGAAGTACAAAACCAGCTTGGCAAGAATATTAAGATACTTCGATCAGATTGAGGTGGGGAATACCTTAGCCATGAGTTTCATGACTATCTAGCTGAGTGTGAGATTCTATTCCAACTCACTCCTCCTGGAACACCACAGTGGAATGGTGTATCTGAAAGGAGGAATCGTACCCTATTAGATATGGTACGGTCTATGATGAGTCACACAGATCTTTCGATATTCCTTTGGGGCTATGCTCTAGACACGGCAGCTTTTATACTCAACCGAGTTCCATCCAAGGCCGTGATAAAGACACCATATAGGCTATGGACTGGGAGAGATGCCCAGGTGTCTTTCATGAGGATTTGGGGTTGTGAGGCTTACGTTCGATGTCAAGTCTCAGACAAATTAGGACCCAAATCCGACAAGTGCAACTTTATTGGATATCCTATGGAAACTAAGGGATATTACTTCTACATTCCCAGTTAGTGCAAGGTAGTTGTGGCAAAGACTAGGGTCTTTCTAGAAAGGGACTTTGTTTCTAGAATGACTAGTGGGAGTACGTTCGATCTTGAAGAAGTTTAAGATGCGGAACAAAGCACTGAAGCCTCGATGGAAGTTGAACTGGAACCACAAAGTGTTGTGGATGATGTTGTTCCACAAAGAGTTGAGGAACAACAACCAGTTCAAGTAGACATACCTCTTCGCAGGTCTGATAGGGTACGTCGTCAGATGACGTTGTGCTCATAGAGGATGAGCCTACCACCTATCAGGAAGCTGTGATGAGACCATATTCCGAGAAATGGCTAGAGGCCATGAGATCCGAAATGGAATCCATGTACACCAACCAAGTATGAACTTTGGTTGATCCACCTGAAGGAGTAAAACCCATAGGGTGTAAGTGGTTCTTTAAGAGAAAGACTGACATGGATGGACTTATCTATAAGGGTCGCTTGGTAGCTAAAGGTTTCAAGCAGATTCATGGTATTGACTATGATGAAACCTTTTCTCCAGTAGCGATGTTTAAGTCCATTCGGATCATACTTGCTATTGCAGCATACCATGACTATGAGATATGGCAGATGGATGTCAAAACCGCGTTTCTAAATGGAAACCTGCTCGAGGATGTGTACATTACACAACCGCAGGGTTTTGTAGATCCACAGCATACTAGCAGAGTATGCAAGCTGCATAGGTTCATTTATGGAGTAAAGCAAGCTTCTCGGAGCTGGAATCTTTGATTCGATGATGCAATCAAACAGTTTGGTTTCATCAAGAACGAAGATGAACCTTGTGTCGACAAGAAGGTTGTAGGGGACATAGTTGTCTTCCTCATATTGTATGTGGATGATATACTGCTCATTTGGAAGGACATCCCTTTGCTACAGTCTGTCAAGACTTGGCTAGGGACTTGTTTCTAAATGAAGGACTTAGGTGAAGCATCTCGCATTCTAAGCATACAGATCTATAGAGATAGATCTAAGAGATTGCTTGGCCTAAGTCAGAGTACTTATATTGACAAGGTGCTCCTTCGGTTTGCCATGCAGAACTCCAAGAAGGGATTTCTGCCGATGTCACATGGCGTGAGTCTTTCGAAGACTCTAGGTCCCCCTTCTAGAGAGGAGAGAGACCGCATGGATCAGATCCCTTATGCCTCAGCCATAGGATCTATCATGTATGCCATGCTATGTACTCATCCTGATGTCTCGTATGCTTTGAGCATGACGAGCAGATACCAGTCAAATCCAGGTGAAAGTCACTGGATAGCGGTCAAGAATATTCTTAAGTACTTAAGAAGAACTAAAGAATATTTCTTGATATATGGAGGCGATGACGAGCTAGCTGTAAAGGGTTACAGTGATGCTAGCTTCCAGACCAACCAGGACGATTATCGATCACAGTCAGGGTTCGTGTTTTTCATAAATGGTGGTGCTGTGAGCTGGAAGAGTTCGAAGCAGGACATAGTTGCTAATTCTACACCAGAGGCCGAGTATATTGCTGCATCAGAGGCAGCAAAGGAGGCAGTTTGGATCTACAGGTTCATCACTGAACTTGGGGTGGTTCCTAGTATCGCTGACCCTATTGAGCTCTATTGTGACAACAATGGAGCTATAGCACTGGCTAAGGAACCTTGCTCACACCATCGGACCAAACACATACTACGGCGCTTTAATCTCATTCGAGAGATAATCGAGAGAGGAGATGTGAAGATTTGTAGAGTACCTACAGAGGCTAACATCGCAGATGCCTTGACCAAGGCTTTGGCACAGAGGAAGCATGATGGTCACACTAGGTCATTGGGGCTTAGAGCCTACACTGATTGGCGCTAGTGCTAGTGGGAGATTGTTAGTTAGAGCTCTACAGTCAATCATTTTATGATTGTATTATGGACTTGTTGTATCATATTCTTATATAAATAAAGACATTTGTTTTTGGTTATTATACTTACTTGTATTGATGCCAAATAAACTAAGTATAATAGCGTCCTTGAGTAGAAGATTCTTACCTATATCAATCGGTTAGTTGAACCGATAGTGAGATGATATAGGGAACACTACTCTTAATCATTCCTAGTCGAGTATTAACATTCAGGGACAATGTTAATGCGACGAGACTAGCATGTAGGTCAACTCGATGACTTGATCTCACAAGTCATGGATATATATAGAGATATCAAGTTGACACATGGGTATGCATTGGAGAATATATACTGAATGACCTGCCATGAGAAAGTATCATGGATCGTTATATGAGTGTCATATACTTTCTCATGTGGCTAATAGTATGACTACTAGTCCTTGGACCTGAAGTCACCATGGATCCCTGCATTAGTAGTTACGTACTTTGGTTTCGTCAAACGTCACCCGTAACTGGGTGGACTATAAAGGTAATTACTGGGTATGTAACGAATTATGCAGATGGATGTGAGTGATGTAGATGGGATCTATCCCTCCTATATGACGGGAGCGACATCGATATTCTTGATAGAGTGAGACCACGAAGTGCATGGCCATGCCCAAATGAGTCAATATGAGATATTAAGCTCATTTGATTTAGTGAGTCTACTTGGAGTTCAAGATTTAGATTGGTCAGAGGATAACATGGTCTATGCCTCACATTGATCAATCTAGATGTCAAGGATAGAAGGACACTTGTCATATATTGTGAGGAGTCACAATTAGTAGTCACAAGGTGATGTTGGATCTCAACATTCTTGTAACTTGGGTAGTAATGATGTGTTGCTAGATACCGCTCATTACTTATGTTCCTAAATGGATTTAGGGGCATTGCCAACGTTACAAGAACCTATAGGGTCACACACTAAGGATAATTAGATGGAGATTAGGTTCATATGATGAACCAAGAGGATTAGATTCATGTGATGAATCAAATTGGATTAAGAGTAATCCTAATTGGGCTAATTGAGTTGTACTCAAGTTGATTCATGTGTTCAATGAGTCTAATTTGGATTATGACTCATTGAATCAATTTAATTAAATGAATTAGATTCATTATATTAAATTGGTTTGAATCAAATGGTTAGATTAGATCAACCATTTGAGAGATTTGGTCAAGTTTGACTTGACTTGAGAAGGAAGATGAAAGGTCAAGTTTGACTTGACCATTTGCCACCTCAGTTGTGAGTTTGCCTTAAGTGGCCAATGATGATGTGCCACATCATCATAGTTAGCACATGTGTGTGCCACCTAATGGTGGTTACAAATCCCCTCTTTAATGTCCACATTAAATATGAATGGAGGTTACAATTCCATTATGTGGCCGACCACTTTTGTGATGAATGGAAATTTGATTTCATTCAAGGTATTCATTCCATCATCATCTTCCTCCAAGCTCTCAACCTTTCTCCCTCTCCTCTCTTGGCCGAACCTTACAAAGGTGCTAGCACACCTTTGTGTTAGGTTTCTCCACCTATTTGTTTGTGTGGATACTTCTAGAGGGTTGTACACTTGACAATCTCGAGATCCGGCATCACTTGGAAGAGCGGGATACGCGAAGGGCTTCGCATCAAGGGTAAAGATCTTCTCCTAATGTTGATCTAGATGTAAGAAACTCGTACTCGTAAATTTTGTTTTATTTTACTTCCCACGGATCCGGTGGCATGGGGGTTTCGGGGTTTCCGCGACGCGAAAAAGCGGTTTTCGCGGCTCGAAAAACCCTACACAGGGACCGAGAGGAGAAATTGATTTTGGTCTCCCGATGAGCTTGAGCTTCCTGTGTTCATCCCGAATATCCAACTCAAATTCATCAATAATAACTCATACTACTAAAGAGTTATTATTGAACTACCGCACTAATCCCAAATTACATTATGGACTCCTTCTTATTTTGAGTGCATTAATCTCCCTGTGTTTAAGACATTGAATGCCCACTAATTAAATGAGTTTCTGACAATTTACTTAATTAATATCTAGCTCCAAGAATAGTACCACTCAACTTTATTATCATGTCAGACTAAGTCCACCTACAGGGTTTACATGACAATTCTTATGAGCTCATCAAGGGAGCATCATCAACCTAGATTACTAGGACACAATTTCATTCTATAATCAACAACACACCATATAAATAATATCCTTTCTCAAATTATCGGGCCTATTGATTTAACGAGCTAAATTGCACCCTTTGATAAATTAAAGAAAAAAATATTAAGTATACGTGCTTATTATTAAATCATGATTAAGAGTACGTGTTGGGACTTTCGAGCCGCAAAAACCGCTTTTTGCGTTGCGGAAACCTCGAAGTCTTGCCATGGATCCGTGCGAAGATAAATAAAAATTCATGTACATGTTTGTTTATCCTAGATCTACCTAAGATCTACATGAAAAGAGCATTACCCTTGTAGCGATGCCCTTCACTTATCCCGCTCGTCCAAAAGATTGTCGGATCTCGTAGAGTGTCAAGTGTACACTCCTCTACACGTATCCACACGGAAAAAAGGTGGAGAGAACCACTTAGAATGTGCTAGCACCCTTGAGTGGCTCAGCAAATGGAGGAGAGGGAGAAGGAAGAAGAGAGGAGGAAGAAGAAGAATTGAATGAGCACACACCTTGCTTCAATTCCCCATAAAGTGGTCAGCCACTTCATTGTGTGTTATATAACTCCATGTAATACCAAGAGTCACGACTCTTGGTCTTCCTCATGAGGTGGCACACAACGATGTAGCCATGATGATGTGGACCACCATCATTGGTCGACCCATGCCAAGTCACAAATGAGGTGGCATTTGGTCAAGTCAAACTTGACCCTTCATCTTCCCTCTCAAGTCAAGTCAAACTTGACCCATTTATCTCCCATGGTTGATCAAATCTACCCTTTCATTCAAACCAATTTAATTTAATGAATCTAAATTCATTGGTTTAAATTGACTCAATGAATCATAGTCTAAACTAGACTCATTGGACACATGAATCAAATTGAGTCCAACTCAATTAGTCTAATTTGGATTACTCTAAATCCAATTTGGTTCATCATATGAACCTAATCATCTTGGTCCATCATATGAACCTAATCTCCATCTAATTGTCCTTTGTGTGTGACCTTATAGGTTCTTGTAACGTAGGTAATGCTCCTAAACTATTTAGAAACATAAGTAATGAGTGGTATCTAGCAACACATCATTACTACCCAAGTTACAAGAATGTTGAGATCCAACATCACCTTTGTGACTACTAATTGTGACTCTCACAATATGTGACAATGTCCTTCTATCCTTGACATCTAAATTGATCAATTGAGGCATAGACCATGTCATCCTCTAATCAATTTATGCCTTGAACTCCAAGTAGACTCAATCTAATCAAATGAGCTCAATATCTCATATTGACTCATTTGGGCATGGCTATGCACTTAGTGGTTTTACTCTATCAAGAAGCATGATGTCACTCCCGTCATATAAGAGAGATAGATTCCATCTACATCACTCACATCCCTCTGCATAATTTGTTACATACCCAGTAGTCGCCTTTATAGTCCACCCATTTACGAGTGACGTTTGACGAAGCCAAAGTATGCAACTCCTTATGTAGGGAACCATGGTGACTTCATGTCCAAGGACTGATAGTCATACTAATAGTCACATGAGAAAGTATATGACACGCATATAACGATACATGATACTTTCTCATGGCGGGTCATTCAGTATACATTCTCCAATGCATACCCATGTGTTAACTTGATATCTCTATATCCATGACTTGTGAGATCAAGTCATCGAGTTGACCTACATGCTAGTCTCATCGCCTTAACATTGTCCCTGAATGTTAATACTTGACTAGGAATGATTAAGAGTAGTGTTCTCTATATCATCTCATTATCAATTCAACCAATCGATTGATATAGTTAAGAACCTTCTACTCAAGGACGCTATTATACTTAGTTATTTGGCACCAATACAAGTAAGTACAATAACCATAAGAAATGCCTTTATAAATATATAGGAATATGATACTTCGAGTCCATACAACAATCATCACATGATTGGTTCTAGGGTTCTCACTAACAATCTTCCACTAGCACTAGTGCCAATCAGTGTAGGGTCTAATACCCAATGACCTAGTGTGACCATCATACTTTCTCTGTGCCAAAGTCTTGGTCAAGGGATCAGCGACGTTAGCCTCTGTGAACTCTTCCAGCTCACAGTACCACCATTGAAGCAAAACACGAACCCAGACTATGATTGATAATCATTCTGGTCAGTTTGGAAGCTGGCATCACTGTAACCCTTTACAGCTAGCTCGCCATGGCCTCCAAATATCAAGAAATATTCCTTAGTATTTCTCAAGTACTTAAGGATATTCTTGACCTCTATCCAGTGACGCTCACCTAGATCTGGCTGGTATCTGCTCGTCATGCTCAAAGCATACGAAACATCAGGACAAGTACATAGCATGACATACATGATAGACCCTATGGCTGAAGTATAAGGGATCTTATCCATGCGGTCTCTCTCCTCTCTAGAAGAGGGACTTTGAGTCTTCGAAAGACTTACACCATATGACATCGGTAGAAATCCTTTCTTGGAATTCTGTATGGTAAATCGTAGTAATACCGTGTCAATATATGTACTTTGACTTAGGCCAAGAAATCTCTTAGATCTATCTCTATAGATATTTATGCCTAGAATACAGGCTGCTTCACCTAAGTCCTTCATTGAGAAATAATTCCCCAGTCAAGACTTTACAGACTGCAGCAAAGGGATGTCATTTCCAATGAGTAGTATGTCATCCACATACAATACAAGGAAGACAACTGTGTTCCCAACAACCTTCTTGTAGACACAGAGTTCATCTTCATTCTTGATGAAACCAAACTTTTTGATCGCATTATCGAATCGAAGATTCCAGCTCCGAGAAGCTTGCTTTAGTCCATAAATGGACTTATGCAGCTTGCATACTCTGCCAGTAAGCAGTGGATCTACAAAACCCTTAGGTTGTGTCATGTACACATCCTCGAGCAAATTTTCATTCAGAAATACAGTTTTGACATCCATCTGCCAGATCTCATAATCGTGGTATGCTGCAATAGCAATCATGATACGAATGGACTTAAACATCGCTACTGGAGAAATGATTTCATCATAGTCAATACCATGAATTTGCTTGAAACCTTTAACTACCAAACGACCCTTATAGGTATGCAAATGTCGATCCATATCAGTCTTTCTCTTAAAGACCCACTTACACCCAATGGGTTTGACGCCTTCAGGTGGATCAACCAAAGTCCATACTTGGTTGGTGTACATGGATTCCATCTCGGATCTCATGGCCTCTAGCCATTTTTCAGAATCTGGTCTCATCACAGCTTCCTGATAGGAGGTAGGCTCATTCTCAATGAGCATAATGTCATCATGGTCAGGCAAGAGAAATGAGTAACTCTCAGGCTGACGACGTACCCTATCAGACCTACGAAGAGGTAGGTCTACTTGAACTGGTTGTTGTTCTTTAACTCCTTATGGAACAATCTCATCATCCACAACACTTTGTGGTTCCAGTTCAACTTCCATCAAGGCTTCAGTGCTATGGTCCATATCTTGAACTTCTTTAAGATTGAACGTACTTCCACTAGTTTTTCTAGAAACAAAGTCCATTTCTAGAAATACCCCAGTCTTAGCCACAAATACTTTGTGTTGACTGGGAATGTAGAATTAATATCCCTTCGTTTCCTTGGGATATCCTATAAAATAGCACTTACCGGATTTGGGTCCCAGTTTGTCCGAGACTTGACGTCGAACGTAAGCCTCACAACCCCAAATCCTCATAAAAACTATTTGGACATCTTTCCCAGTCCATATCTTATATGGTGTCTTTATCATAGCTTTGGATGGAACACGGTTAAGTGTGAAGGCTGCTGTGTCTAGAGCATATCCCCAAAAAGATATAGGAAGATCTGTGTGACTCATCATAGATCGTACCATATCTAATAGGGTACGATTCCTCCTTTCGGATACACCATTCCACTATGGTGTTCCAGGAGGAGTGAGTTGGGATAGAATCCCACACTAAGCTAGATAGTCACGAAACTCATGGCTAAGGTATTCACCACCTCAATCTGATCGAAGTACCTTAATACTCTTGCCTAGCTAGTTTTGTACTTCATTCTTGAATTCTTTGAACTTTTCAAACGATTGTGACTTATGTGTCATCAGATACACATAACCATATCTACTAACGTCATCAGTAAATGTAATGAAGTACCTATAACCATCTCTGGCAGTGACATTGAAAGGGCCACATACATCACTATATATAAGTTCTAACAAGTCAGTTGCTCTTTCACTGTGTCCACTAAAGGGAGTCTTGGTCATCTTGCCCAGTAGGCATGACTCACATGTCTCATATGATTCAAAATCAAATGAGTCCAGCAAACCATTTTTATGGAGCTGGGATAAGTGATTCTCATTTATATGACATAAGCGGCAATGCTAGAGATAGGTTCAGTTCATTTCATTTGACTTGAACCTTTTGGTACTTATGTTATAGATGGAGTTCTCTAAGTCTAGAATGTAGAGTCTGTTCATTAGAGGTGTACTATAATAGAACATATCATTTAAATAAATAGAACAACATTTGATCTTTATTATAAATGAAAAACCTTTCTTGTCTAAACAAGAAACTGAAATGATGTTCTTTGTAAGAACAGACACATAACAACATTCATCTAATTCTAGTACAAGCCTAGAGGGCAGAGATAGATAGTAAGTTCCTACAGCAACAGTAGCAACCCGTGCTCCATTGCCTACTCGTAGGTCCACCTCGCCCTTCGTCAATGTCCTACTATTTCTCAGTGCCTGTACATTAGTACAAATGTGAGAAGCACATTCGGTATCTAATACCCATGATGAAGAAATAGAGAGATTGACTTCTATAACATATATACCTGAAGTAGAAACCTCATTTCTCTTCTTCTTAAGATCTTCCAGGTATACTTTGCAGTTCCTTTTCTAATGCCCGGTTTGACCGCAGTGGAAGCAGGTAGCATCCTTGGCAACCCCTCCTTTAGGTTTCATTACCTTGCCTTTGCCCTTGGCTTAGGACTTTCCCTTACCTTTAGGCTTGCCCTTGCCTTTATGCTTTTGCACTATCAAAATGGAGTTGGGTTTTACCTTCTTAAGGTTGAGCTCAGCAGTTCTCAACATGGTTAGCAGATCAGGTAGTGACTTATCAATTTTGTTCATGTTGTAACTCATGACAAATTGACTGTAGCTCTCTGGCAAGGATTGCAAGATCAAATCAGTGGCCAGTTCTTGGCCAAGTGGGAATCCCAACCTCTATAGGTTCTCTATGTACCCAATCATCTTGAGTATATATGGACCTACGGGAGTCCCATCTTACATCTTGCACTGAAACAGTGCCTTAAAGATCTTGAATCTCTCGTGCCTTGCTTGTCCTTGATATAGTTGACGAAGATGTTCAACCATCTCATAAGCAGTCATCAACTTGTGTTGCTTCTGAAGCTCAGAGGTCATGGTTGCTAGCATGAGGCATGATACATCTAATGCATCATCTTGATGCTTCTTATAAGCATCTCGGTCAGCTCGCGTGGCAGTGGTAGGAGGTGCCTCGGGAATGGGTTGCTCTAGGAGGTATAATTTTCTTTCTTGTGTGAGAACGATTCTCAGATTCCTGTACCAGTCTAGGAAATTAGCTCCATTGAGCTTGTCCTTATCAAGGACAGAACGTAGGGAGAAAGTGTTCGTGTTTGTCGACATGGCAATCTACAACATAAATAAAGTAGAGAGTAAATATCATATTCCATTTATCATTTAATTAGGCATTTAACTAAATGATGCTCCCACTGAATTATAGAACTTTTGTATAATCAAGTCATGGATATGGTCAAACCACACTACTAGATTCATACTAATGGGCTATAATTCATGCGAGACAAGATCCACATCATACTATGCCTTGAGTTAGCTTTGGCTAAATCGCCCAAGAATTAGTATGATCGGTAGATAACTAATTATCAATTACATCTCTATGCAACTCTTGTTTATAGGATCAAGATCCTCATTTATATTAAAACATGAGTTAGCTTTGGCTAAATCACCCAAGATTTAGTATAAATGTGATTTTTATCCTATCTTCCAACCGTTGGAAAATGCCTATAGTTATACCCGAGCAAATTGAGTTAACTAGTTATACTCAATCTAATTGAGTTTGTACTTACCAAAGCTTTGATAGGCGGGACCAAGATTGTCCCTCCGCACCCTACCAAGATAATATGTGTTGCTCTGCTTTAGCAGATTCAACAACAATAAATGATCGAGGTAGTGATGGGTATCAAAACTTGGTAGGTATTTTGAGTTGTCTTGATTAAGATCTAATCTAATCATGAATGTGTATCATATACGCATTAAGGCACTAATTACCCTACATTATCATGCATCACATACACACAAGCAATCATATATACTGATTAATTAAATTGTTATGAGGTCATGGCCCTACTACGATCTTCTCAAGCCAATGAAAAGATCAGACGGTCAACCTAGAGTCAACGACTTCTTCAAGCGCCTCCCTTTGACCGCCATGTGTTGAAATCACCCTCCTCATAACTCCTTCTAGAGTAGGCCTTCCACCGCTTCATTTTGTACATTAAAAATATGAAACTCGAGTTACATTCGAGTCTAAAATCTATTTACAACAGGAACATAAGAAAAGAGGCACGACGCGCAGGTCGTATATCATATACAGTACGCACAACACAAAAAAATGGCGCGCAGGCCATATTATGAATTACAACATAATTTTATCCAATTAAATTGGGGTTTGGGCCATGACCATCACAATATCATATATAATTCTAAATTATGTATTTTACATAAATTTTTATAATTTTACTACTATTTTTATCAATTTTATGAGTCACAACTTCCCGGCGGTCCCGAATAGCGATTTTCGGGCGTGATCGTGGGACAATGACCCTTGCTGTAACACCCATAGGACCCCTAAGTCATTTTATGAGAATTGATGCATGATTAGAATAGGCCTTATGTGAATATTTCTAAAAATAACAGAAAAATAGAACCAAAAAGAGGCATGACCAAGGTTTGAATCTTGGACCTCTTGTTAGATACAGAAATGTCATAACCAGTAGCCCCAGCAGGGGTGTGCTGTTAAGAAGGAAAGGGACAAGATAGTTAAAGGTAAGGAAAGTGAAGGCTCTCTTCACTAAGAAGGAAAAGTTCAGGTTTTCTTCTTCTTCTTCCAATGAGAAGTTGGTTTTGCCTTCTTCCTTCATTGAGAATAAATAAGAAAATGGGAAGGAAAACTTCATTTTTTACTCTCTCTTCCTCCCTCCTCCTCTCCACTGAAACCTAAACTCTCTCCTCTTCATCTTTGTCGAATTCAAGCCAAGGATTTCTCTCTAGGAAAAGCTCCACAAGCAAGGGTATTATCTTAGGAAATCAAGCGAGAGGAAGTAAGTATCCTCCTCACCTGCAGTACAAGTAGTTCCGAATGTTTTCATCTGTTTATAATATATAAAAAAAAAGAAATCTAGGATTAGGTTATTGTAGGGTTTCGGCCAAGAAGGGATAAAGAGATTAGAGGAAGTTTAAGGCCTCAACTATGCTTGGTTATTGGTCCTCATGATATGTAATCTATCATATGATGTTAATATAAAGTTTTCATATTATATGTTGCTTAGAAATTTAAGAACATGCTTTTAGGGTTTCGGCCAAGAAGAGATAAAGAGATTAGAGGAAGTTTAAGGCCTCAACTATGCTTGGTTATTGGTCCTCATGATATGTAATCTATCATATGATGTTAATATAAAGTTTTCATGTTATATGCTGCTTAGAAATTTAAGAACATGCTTTTAGGGTTTCGACCAACAAGGGATAAAGAGATAAGATGAAGTTTAAGGCCTCAACTATGCTTGGTTATTGGTCCTCATGATATGTAATCTATCATATGATATTAATATAAGTTTCCATGTTTTATGTTGCTTAGAAATTTAAGAACATGCTTTTAGGGTTTCGGCCAAGAAGGGATAAAGAGATTAGAGGAAGTTTAAGACCTCAACTATGCTTGATTATTAGTCCTCATGACATGCAATCCCTTATATGATGTTAGTATAAAGTTTTTCATGTGATATGTTGCTTAGAAACTTAAGAACATGCTCTTTAGGTTTTGGCCAAAGAAAATATAAGGGCTTAGAGAAAGTTTTTAGAACTAAACTATGTTTATTTATGTTTTCTCATGATGTATGATTTCCTATACGATGTTAGGTTAAGTTCCATGCTTTATGTTGCATTGAAAAATTTAGAACCATGCTTTTTGATGTTTCGGCCAAGGTTGAACATTAAGGTTAGAACCTCACTTATGTTTACTAAAGGTCTCACTTGCTATGCTCTGTATGGTGTAAAAGTTTCATGCTTAAAGTGGATAAAAGAAAACTAGAACCATGCTCACAAGTTTCGGCCAAAACAAGGAGGGGGTTAAGGAGCTACCTAGGGTTTTCTAAAGGCTTCACATGTCATGTTAAGAATTATGAGAACTTAGGACATTGATTTCATGCTTATATGTTGCTTGAGAACCCTATGACCATACTTATATGTTTCGGCCAAGTATGATTTAGGGTTTGTAGAAAGTTCAAAACCCCTAACTATATATGAAAATGATATGCTTTATATGACAAGAACATGCTATGCTTCATGATATGATAAGAATATGCTATGCTTCATGATATGCTAAGAACATGCTATGCTTTATGATATGACAAGAATATGCTATGTTTCATTATATGACAAGAACATGCTATGCTTCATTATATGACAAGAACATGCTATGCTATGATATGACAAAAACATGCTATGCTTCATGATATGCTAAGAACATGCTATGTTTCATGATATGACAAGAATATGCTATGTTACATGATATGACAAGAATATGATATGTTTATGAAAGGCTTATGTAAGATGAAAAGCCTAAGAGATGCTTCCCTTAAGTTGAGATCAAGAGCACTCTTTATGATATGACAAGAACATGATATGCCATGATATGACAAGAAACATGATATGTAAGATATGATAAGAAAGATGATATGCTATTTTACTTTTGTATGGCTTGTATCAAGGGTGGGCTCCATAAACGCCCCTAGGTCGATGGTCTATGAAACGGTCCTAGTAAAAAGGGATGGGCTCCTAAGTTGCCCCTAGGTCGATGGTCTATGAAACGGGCCTAGTTCCTAGTAGGTTCAAGATTAGTTACCTTGGATCTATTTAGGATGCGCGCATTTATGTATGAATGTGGTACAAGTCGGGCCCTCATGTTGAGATTATGTTTAAGTATGTATATGATAAATGTTTTCAAAAAGGACATCTTGCATATATTCATTTCAGGATACATGTTTTCAAAAGAACATCTTGCATGTACAAGTTCATGTCATATGGTTTCCTTATGTTTATTTAAGATGCTCTTGAAAATATGTCTATGATATTTATATGATCATGTTACTATTTTATGTTTATGCTCTCACATGCTATGTTACTTCTTTATATTTATGCTCTCACATGCTATGTTACTACTTTATGTTTATGTTCTCACATGCTCTGATATGATTTTATGTTTATGCATGAGTTATGATTTTTGTGAGTAGGAAAAAAGAACTTACTAAGCCTATGTGCTTATGGTTTATGTTTCCTTGTATTGCAGAAAAAGGAAAAGAATGGCTAAACTAAAAGGAGCAGTAGGAAGGGAAAGAATGTGTGTGGAAGTGACATGGTGGAATAGATCCCTTTGTGTTTCAGAACTTATATATATGTCTTGACATTTTATGTGAACCATGTTTAACTATATGCTTAATAACTATTTGAACTAGCATGGATAGATTATGATCTTATGTTTTATTGGTTCATGTTGGTATGCTTATGATATCATGAATCATGTTTTAAGTAGTTGATGATAAATCAAGTTACATGTTATGTTTGAAGGATTAGTATGTTAAGCATGTTTACTATGTTATATGATTATATGGTTCACATGTCATGTTTAGTCCATATGCATATGATTAAATTAAATTTAGACAACCCACTTCCGCTGCCATGATTTCATATGCATATACATGTATGTATGTTTTAAGTAAGTGACCCCGTCCCTTCTTTAGTAGAGGGGCGGGCGTTACAGTTTGGTATCAGAGCAGGTCTGCCTTTCCACTACACACACACATCAAGCCTACATCCTGCCGCTCCAAGTAAGAATTTCTATGCCTACTCTATTTCTTTTTTATGTATGATAAGGAATGCTTTAATTTAAGTATGCATGTCTACTCTATTTTTAATTATGATAAGTCACACTTTTAGTCTAAGTATGCATGAGGGTAGGTTAGGAATAATGATAACTTATGCTAGCCTTGTTGTCATTTATGAAGATAAGCATGGCTAGAAGACGCAATACTAGAGCTGATGAGACAGTACCTCCACCTGATCTGATGCATGTAGTCACTGAACTTCAGCGTCAGGTCACAGAACAACAACAAGTGATAAATACTCTGATGAATCAGCAGGAGAATCCTGCCACCCCACCAGGGAACCAGAATGCGATGCCAGTTATACCTACAGCTGTACCAGTACCACCAGCACCTGTACCACCGGTAGGCCCAGCCCCACTGGTTCGACAGGAAGCGTACCTGATTCAGTGGCAGAGGCTGAAGACGGAAGTTTTCTCTGGTAATTGTGAGCCATGGGATGCCCAAGCCTGGTTCAAGACTGTGGAGAGCATAGTAGAGCTATTGGACTGGCCTGAACACGAGAAAGTCAAGTGTGCATCGTTCTGCCTTACGGGCGATGCCAGAATGTGGTGGGACAGAGTTAAAGTGAAGAGACAGGTAAATCAAATGAGATGGACGGACTTCGAGACTGAATTCTTCGAAGAATTCTTCCACATGCGTGTGACAAACAAGCACTACGACGAGTTCACCGAGTTCCGGCAAGGTGACCTACCAGTTAATGAAGCTGTGAAGAGATTCAACCGTCTAGCACGCCTATGCCCAGAGTTGGTTAGCATAGAAAGAGAAAGGGTCAGACTTATGCTGAAGATGCTCAGACCCGAGATAGCTCTGAATGTGGCCGGAGGAGTTAATAGACCGCAGACTACCGAAGAGCTAATCAGCAGTGCCTTGATCACCGAACACTATCTGAAGGCGCTAAATGAGGGCAAGAGTCAAGCCCAGTCAGAAAGGAAGAAATCTCAAAGCACCAGAACTAGCTGGAAAGGAAACCACAGTGGCAAGAGAAAGCAATGGAATGACTCTAAGGGTGGTCCAGCAAGCAAGCAACCTACGTTCCCTCAGTGTACCACATGTGGGAAGAAGCATCCAGGAATATGCTGTATAGGCATAAATAGGTGCTACAACTGTGGATTGGAAGGACATATGGCCAGAAACGGTCCTACCCAGATTCAAACACATCCGCAACAGTATGTCCAGAACAGAGGTGCTCCCCCACAGCTACACCAGATGCAGGCTGTTATAGAAGGGACTTTGATAAGCCAAGGGAGACTGGAAGCTCCGCCAGTTACGACGAATGCCAGGATCTTCTCCCTCACCAAGGAAGATGTGGCGAATGCTTCTACCGTTGTCACAGGTCAGATATTTATTTTCAGTCAGCATACTACTATATTATTTGATACTGGGGCAACGCACTCGTTCGTCTCTACACCTTTCACAAGGAAGATAGATATGCCACCTCAAGCCTTAGATCGCAAACGACCCTACCTTCGGGAGAAGTGATGCCATCTACTCATATGCTGCGAGCCGCATCCATCAAAATCATAGACAGAGAACTCTACTGTGATCTGATAGTGCTTGACATGCGGGATTATGATATTATATTAGGCATGGATTTCCTGAGCAAGTACGGTGCTTCGATTGAGTGCCGTAATAGAAAAGTGGTTTTCCGACCTGAATCAGAATCGATATTTGAATTTATCGGAAAGCCAAGGAAAGAAACTAAGAAATTCTTATCAGCCTTAAAAGCACAGAAGATGTTAGACAGTGGATGCATTGGGTTTCTGGCACATGTGGTTGATACAAGCCAAGCGGAGGACCAGAAGCTGGAAGATGTCAGAATTGTATGCAACTACCCAGAAGTATTCCCCGATGAACTACCAGGGTTGGCCCCCGATAGAGAAATTGAATTTGAGATCAAAGTGATTCCTGGTACTAAATCGATCTCTAAAGCACCATACCGTATTGCGCCAGTTGAATTGAAGGAACTTCAGGAACAACTACGGGAGTTACTTGACAAGGGACTTATCCGCCCTAGTCACTCTCCATGGGGAGCTCCAGTACTGTTTGTGAAAAAGAAAGATGGGTCTATGCGAATGTGCATAGACTACCGAGCGCTAAATAAAGTAACAATCAAGAACCGGTACCCTCTACCATGGATTGACGACCTGTTTGACCAGTTAAAGGGTGCCACCGTCTTCTCTAAGATTGACCTGAGGTCTGGCTATCATCAAGTAAAAGTGAAACAGGATGATATACCGAAGACGGCTTTCCGAACAAGATACGGACATTTTGAGTTCGTAGTAATGCCCTTTGGAGTGACGAATGCTCCTGCTCTATTTATGGACCTGATGAATTGGGTATTCTCAGCATTTCTCGACAAATTTGTGATCGTCTTCATCGACGATATCCTCATCTATTCGAGAACCCAAGCGGAGCATGCCGGACACCTGAACATAGTTTTGCGGATTCTTCAGGAGAAGCAGCTGTATGCGAAATTTTTCAAATGCGAGTTCTGGCTCGATCGAGTATCATTTTTGGGTCATGTTATTTCCAAAGACGGAGTGATGGTAGACCCAATCAAGATTGAAGCTGTGAGTAACTAGAACAGGCCAAAGAATGCCAGTGAGATCAGAAGTTTTCTCGGGCTAGCAGGCTATT
Organism: Zingiber officinale; assembly: GCF_018446385.1. Classification (NCBI taxonomy): domain Eukaryota; kingdom Viridiplantae; phylum Streptophyta; class Magnoliopsida; order Zingiberales; family Zingiberaceae; genus Zingiber; species Zingiber officinale. The sequence goes on along the minus strand of NC_056007.1, from coordinate 48,282,101 downwards.
ACCGGAAGTTCGTAGAGGGTTTCTCCAAGATTGCATCCCCTATGACAGCTCTCACCAGGAAGAACAAGAAGTACAAATGGACAAACGATTGTGAGAAGAGTTTCACAGAATTGAAAAGGAGACTGACCAGTGCTCCAATTCTCACTCTTCCGGAAGGTAACGAAGGGTTCGATATATACAGTGACGCTTCTAGATTAGGACTCGGAGCTGTACTCATGCAGAACGGCAAGGTCATTGCCTATGCCTCTAGGTAACTCAAGGAACATGAAAGAAATTATCCCACTCACGATTTGGAGCTAGCAGCTGTGGTCTTTGCTCTCAAAATATGGAGGCATTATCTATATGGAGCTCAGTGTAGGATTTATACAGACCACCAGAGTCTGAAATATTTCTTCACACGGAAGGACCTAAACATGAGACAACGCAGGTGGCTCGAGCTAGTCAAGGACTATGACTGCGAGATTTTCTACCATCCGGGAAAGGCGAACAAAGTGGTCGATGCTCTCAGCAGGAAGTCCTGAGCCACCCTAGTTATGGGACGGTATGAAACAAAAGTACCCAGAGCTATTTTAAGTTCGAGGACAAACTTTTATGAGGTATGGGGGACTGTAACACCCATAGGACCCCTAAGTCATTTTATGAGAATTGATGCATGATTAGAATAGGCCTTATGTGAATATTTCTAAAAATAAAAGAAAATAGAACCAAAAAGAGGCATGACCAAGGTTTGAACCTTGGACCTCTTGTTAGATGCATGAATGTCATAACCAGTAGCCCCAGCAGGGGTGTGCTGTTAGGAAGGAAAGGGACAAGATAGTTAAAGGTAAGGAAAGTGAAGACTCTCTTCACTAAGAAGGAAAAGTTCAAGTTTTCTTCTTCTTCTTCCAATGAGAAGTTGGTTTTGCCTTCTTCCTTCATTGAGAATAAATAAGAAAATGGGAAGGAAAACTTCATTTTTTGCTCTCTCTTCCTCCTCCCTCCTCCTTTCCACCAAAACCTAAACTCTCTCCTCTTCATCTTTGCCGAATTCAAGCCAAGGATTTCTCTCTGGGAAAAGCTCCACAAGCAAGGGTATTCTCTTAGGAAATCAAGCGAGAGGAAGTAAGTATCCTCCTCACCTGCAGTACAAGTAGTTCCGAATGTTTTCATGTGTTTATAATGTAAAAAAAAAGAAATCTAGGATTAGGTTATTGCAGGGTTTCAGCCAAGAAGGGATAAAGAGATTAGAGGAAGTTTAAGGCCTCAACTATGCTTGGTTATTGGTCCTCATGATATGTAATCTATCATATGATGTTAATATAAAGTTTTCATGTTATATGTTGCTTAGAAATTTAAGAACATGCTTTTAGGGTTTCGGCCAAGAAGGGATAAAGAGATTAGAGGAAGTTTAAGGCCTCAACTATGCTTGGTTATTGGTCCTCATGATATGTAATCTATCATATGATGTTAATATAAAGTTTTCATGTTATACGTTGCTTAGAAATTTAAGAACATGCTTTTAGGGTTTCGGCCAAGAAGGGATAAAGAGATTATAGGAAGTTTAAGGCCTCAACTATGCTTGGTTATTGGTCCTCATGATTTGTAATCTATCATATGATATTAATATAAGTTTCCATATTTTATGTTGCTTAGAAATTTAAGAACATGCTTTTAGGGTTTCAGCCAAGAAGGGATAAAGAGATTAGAGGAAGTTTAAGACCTCAACTATGCTTGATTCTTAGTCCTCATGACATGCAATCCCTTATATGATGTTAGTATAAAGTTTTCCATGTGATATGTTGCTTAGAAACTTAAGAACATGCTCTTTAGGTTTCGGCCAAAGAAAATATAAGGGCTTAGAGAAAGTTTTTAGACCTAAACTATGTTTGTTTATGTTTTCTCATGATGAATGATTTCCTATATGATGTTAGGTTAAGTTCCATGCTTTATGTTGCATTGAAAAATTTACAACCATGCTTTTTGATGTTTCAGCCAAGGTTGAACATTAAGGTTAGAACCTCACTTATGTTTACTAAAGGTCTCACTTGCTATGCTATGTACGGTGTAAAAGTTTCATGCTTAAAGTGGCTAAAAGAAAACTAGAACCATGCTCACAAGTTTCGGCCAAAAAAAGAAGGAGGAGGTTAAGGAGCTACCTAGGGTTTTCTAAAGGCTTCACATGTCATGTTAAGAATTATGAGAACTTAGGACATTGATTTCATGCTTATATGTTGCTTGAGAACCCTATGACCATATTTATATGTTTCGGCCAAGTATGATTTAGGGTTTGTAGAAAGTTCAAAACTCCTAACTATGTATGAAAATGATATGCTTTATATGTCAAGAACATGCTATGCTTCATGATATGATAAGAATATGTTATGATTCATGATATGCTAAGAACATGCTATGCTTTATGATATGACAAGAATATGCTATGTTTTATTATATGACAAGAACATGCTATGCTTCATTATATGATAAGAACATGCTATGCTATGATATGACAAGAACATGCTATGCATCATGGTTGCTAAGAACATGCTATGTTTCATGATATGACAAGAATATGCTATGTTACATGATATGACAAGAACATGATATGTTTATGAAAGGCTTATGTAAGATGAAAAGCCTAAGAGATGCTTCCCTTAAGTTGGGATCAAGAGCACTCTTCATGATATGACAAGAACATGATATGCCATGATATGACAAGAAACATGATATGTAAGATATGATAAGAAACATGATATGTTATTTTACTTTTGTATGGCTTGTACCAAGGGTGAGCTCCATAAGCGCCCCTAGGTCGATGGTCTATGAAACGGGCCTAGTAAAAAGGGATGGACTCCTAAGTTGCCCCTAGGTCGATGGTCTATGAAATGGGCCTAGTTCCTAGTAGGTTCAAGATTAGCTATCTTGGATCTATTTAGGATGCGCGCATTTATGTATGTATGTGGTACAAGCCAGGCCCTCATGTTGGGATTATGTTTAAGTATGTATATGATATATGTTTTCAAAAAGGACATCTTGCATAAATTCATTTTAGGATACATGTTTTCAAAAGAACATCTTGCATCTACAAGTTCATGTCATATGGTTTCCTTATGTTTATTTAAGATGCTCTTGAAAATATGTTTATGATATTTATATGATCATGTTATTACTTTATGTTTATGCTCTCACATGCTATGTCACTACTTTATATTTATGCTCTCACATGCTATGTTACTACTTTATGTTTATGTTCTCACATGCTCTGATATGATTTTATGTTTATGCATGAGTTATGGTTTTTGTGAGTAGGAAAAAGGAACTTATTAAGCCTATGTGCTTATAGTTTATGTTTCCTTGTATTGCAGAAAAAGGAAATGAATGGCTAAACTAAAAGGAGCAGCAGGAAGCACAAGAATGTGTGTGGAAGTGGCATGGTGGAATAGATCCTTTGTGTTTCAGAACTTATATATATGTCTTGACCTTTTATGTGAACCATGTTTAACTATATGCTTAATAACTACTTGAACTAGCATGGATAGATTATGCTCTTATGTTTTATTGGTTCATGTTGGTATGCTTATGATATCATGAATCATGTTTTAAGTAGTTGATGATAAATCAAGTTACATGTTATGTTTGAAGTATTAGTATGTTAAGCATGTTTACTATGTTATATGATTATATGGTTCACATGTCATGTTTAGTCCATATGCATATGATCAAATTAAATTTTAGACAACCCACTTCCGTTGCCATGATTTCATATGCATATACATGTATGTATGTTTTAAGTAAGTTACCCCGCCACCTTCTTTAGTAGTAGTAGAGGGGCGGACGTTACACTTGTGGGGTTAGGCGGAGTGCCCCTACTCGCAAAATGAATATCACGAGTGCCCCCATCTTGATCTAACAACGCCTTAAGCCGCTATCCCAAAACAATTTGGGTGAGATCTTGCCATTTCGGAAGATTTTTCTCGGTAGTTGAAGTCTACAAGTGTCCAAGCACTTGTTGCTTCGCCTCTACGAGAAAATTACTCACAAAATCCTTAAAAATAGTAAACTCATAGAAACTTATAGATCTAAAACATTTTCAAAAAAATAAATATAAAACATGCACACGCTTCGCACGTGGCTCTGATACCACTATTTAGACTTTCTAGCCGCAAAAACCGCTTTTTGCGTTGCGGAAACCTCGAAGTCTTGCCATGGATCCATGCGAAGATAAATAAAAATTCATGTACATATTTGTTTATCCTAGATCTACCTTAGATCTACATGAAAAGAGCATTACCCTTGTAGCGATGCCCTTCGCTTATCCCGCTCATCCAAAAGATTGTCGAATCTCGTAGAGTGTCAAGTGTACACTCCTCTACACGTATCCACATGAAAAAAGGTGGAGAGAACCACTTAGAATGTGCTAGCACCCTTGAGTGGCTCGACAAATGGAGGAGAGGGAGAAGGAAGAAGAGAGGAGGAAGAAGAAGAATTGAATAAGCACACACCTTGCTTCAATTCCCCATAAAGTGGCCGACCACTTCATTGTGTGTTATATACCTCCATGTAATACCAAGTGTAATGGCTCTTGGTCTTCCTCATGAGGTGGCACACAATGATGTAGCCATGATGATGTGGAACACCATCATTGGCCTGCCCATGCCAAGTCAAAAATGAGGTGGCATTTGGTCAAGTCAAACTTGACCCTTCATCTTCCCTCTCAAGTCAAGTCAAACTTGACTCATTTATCTCCCATGGTTGATCAAATCTACCCTTTCATTCAAACCAATTTAATTTAATGAATCTAAATTCATTGGTTTAAATTGACTCAATGAATCATAGTCTAAACTAGATTCATTGGACACATGAATCAAATTGAGTCCAACTCAATTAGTCTAATTTGGATTACTCTAAATCCAATTTGGTTCATCATATGAACCTAATCCTCTTGGTCCATCATATGAACCTAGTCTCCATCTAATTGCCCTTTGTGTGTGACCCTATAGGTTCTTGTAACGTTGGCAATGCTCCTAGACCATTTAGAAACATAAGTAATGAGTGGTATCTAGCAACACATCATTACTACCCAAGTTACAAGAATGTTGAGATCCAACATCACCTTTGTGACTAATAATTGTGACTTTCACAATATGTGACAATGTCCTTCTATCCTTGACATCTAAATTGATCAATTGAGGCATAGACCATGTCATCCTCTAATCAATTTATGTCTTGAACACCAAGTAGACTCACTCTAATCAAATGAGCTCAATATCTCATATTGACTCATTTGGGCATGGCCATGCACTTAGTGATCTCACTCTATCAAGAATCATGATATCACTCCCGTCATATAGGAGGGATAGATCCCATCTACATCACTCACATCCCTCCGCATAATTTGTTACATACCCAGTAGTCGCCTTTATAGTCCACCCATTTACAGGTGACGTTTGACGAAGCCAAAGTATGCAACTCCTTATGTAGGGAACCATGGTGACTTTAGGTCCAAAGACTGATAGTCATACTAATAGTCACATGAAAAAGTATATGACACTCATATAACGATCCATGATACTTTCTCATGGCGGGTTATTCAGTATACATTCTCCAATGCATACCCATGTGTCAACTTGATATCTCTATATCTATGACTTGTGAGATCAAGTCATCGAGTTGACCTACATGCTAGTCTCATCACATTAACATTGTCCCTGAATAGTAATACTTGACTAGGAATGATTAAGAGTAGTATTCTCTATATCATCGCACTATCAATTCAACCAATCGATTGATATAGATAAGAACCTTCTACTCAAGGACGCTATTATACTTAGTTATTTGCCACCAAAACAAGTAAGTATAATAACCATAAGAAATGCCTTTATAAATATATAGAAATATGATACATCGAGTCCATACAACAATCATCACATGATTAGCTCTAGGGCTCTAACTAACAGTACAAACTTCCATAATAACAGAGGTTTTTTTTCTTTTATGTAGTCAGTATAAAAGAAACTACCTCAAATGGTCATGCTTAATAACTCATAGTGTACTAGTATAATTTTATAGTCAATATATGTTGGTTAGAGCCCTAGAGCCAATCATTTGATGATTGTATGGACTCATTGTATCATATTCTTGTATATTAATAAAGGCATTTGATTTTGGTTATTATACTTACTTGTATTAGTGCCAAATAAACTAAGTATAATAACGTCCCTGAGTGGAGCGTTCTTACCAATATCAATCGATTGGTTGAATCGATAGTGAGATGATATAGGGAACACTACTCTAAATTATTCCTAGTCGAGTATTAACATTCAGGGACAATGTTAATACAATAAGACTAGCATGTAGGTCAGCTCGATGACTTGATCTCACAAGTCATGGATATAGAGATATCAAGCTGACACATGGGTATGCATTAGAGAATGTATACTGAATGACCCGCCATGAGAAAGTATCATGGAGCGTTATATGAGTGTCATATACTTTCTCATGTGACTATTAGTATGACTATTGGTCCTTAGACCTGAAGTCACCATGGTTCCCTACATAAGGAGTTATGTACTTTGGTTTCGTCAAACGTCACCCGTAACAGGGTGGCCTATAAAGGCGATTACTGGGTATGTAATGAATTATGCAGAGGGATGTGAGTGATGTAGATGAGATCTATCCCTCCCATATGACGGGAGCGACATCGGTATTCTTGATAGAGTTAGACCACGAAGTGCATGACCATGCCCAAATGAGTCAACATTAGATGTTGAGCTCATTTGATCGAGTGAGTCTACTTGGAGTTCAAGATTTAGTTTGATTAGAGGATGACACGGTCTATGCCTCACATTGATCAATCTAGATGTCTAGGATAGAAGGACAATGTCACATATTGTGAGGAGTCACAATTAGTAGTCACAAGGTGATGTTGGATCTCAACATTCTTGTAACTTGGGTAGCAATGATGTATTGCTAAATGCCGCTCATTGCTTATGTTTCTAAAGGAGTTTAGAAACATTGCCAACATTACAAGAACCTATTGGGTCACACACAAAGAACAAGTGGATGGAGATTAGGTTCATATGATGCACCAAAGATTGGATTCAAATTAGACTTATTGAGTTAGACTCAATTAGATTCAATTGTTGAATGAGTCTAATTTAAATTTGATTCATTGAGTCAATTTATATTAATGAATTGAGATTTATTAAATTGAAATTGACTTGTATCAAATGTTGGATTTAACTCAACAAGGAAGAAAATTGGTCAATTTTGACTTGACCAAATGGATGTTGAAACATCAAGTTTGACTTGATGCATTGCCACATCATGTAGGTTGACTCATCCTACATGGCATGACACATAGTTGCCACATCACCTCCACCTCATGAGGTGTGCCACCTCATGGAGGTTACACCTTCCTCTTTGCATTAATGTGGCCGGCAACATTAATGAGGGAGGTTTTCATTGTGTGGCTGGCCACACACTTTATGGGAGGAGTTTTTATTTTGTGGTAATTATGTGTGTTGAATGCTTGATTCTTCTTCTTCCTTGGTCTCTTCTTTCTCCTTCTCTTGAGGTTGCCGTGTACTTTTTATGGTGGAAGAAGGTGGGTGAGTGAGTTAATCCAAGAAGTCCAAGAAGAAAGGTAATATTTTAGAGGAGTGTATTGTATTCTCTTCTTTCCTTTCCTTTCTTCTTCTATTCCCATCCGAGAGCCCTAGAGAGTGCTAGCACACTTGGGGTCTTTCTTCTCCATCCTTGAATGCTAGAGAGCATTCCTTGTTCGTGTGGATATCACTAGAGAAGTATCTACCTTGATACTTTGGAGATCCGACACGTACCTTGGACGAGCGGGATTTTGCGAGGGCACGCTTCAAAGGTAAAACTCTCAACACATAGATCTAGGAGTAGATCTAAAGTTTTGAAACTCGTACTCGTATTTTTGTTCGGTTTTCCTTGCACGGATCTACGGCTTTGGGTGATTCGGAGTTTCCGCGACGCGAAAAAGTGGTTTTTGCGGCCCGAAAAACCCAACAGTGGTATCAGAGCCACGTGGAAGGCTTGTACGAGTTTAATTTTTTGGTTTTATGAAAACTAAATTTTCTGTAATTTTCTGTAAAATTATGATTTTTGGGTTTTTATGAGTATTTTTCTCAAGTAATCGAAGCACAAGTGTTTAGACGCTTGTAGGCTTCGACTACCGGGAAGATTTTTCCAAAACGGTGATGTTTCGACCCAAATCCATTTGGGACAGCGAGCGAAGGCACTGTAGGATCGCTTAGGAGCAACTCACGATGGTTAGATAGTGGGTAGGGGCACTCCCCCTAACCCCGCAAGGGGATTTGCTTCGCGATTGCGCCCGAAATCGCAAATCGCGACCGCCGGGAAAATTCTTCTCAAAGGTTTCGTCCCAAATCATTTTGGGACAGCGAGTTTAGGCGCTGTTGGATCGCAAAGGAACCCTTGCGATGGTTAGATCGTGGGTAGGGGCGCTGCCCCTGGCCCCACAAGGGGATCCGTTCCGCGATTGCGCCCGAAACCGCTAAACGGGACCGCCGGGAAATTTTACTCGTAAAAATTATAAAAATTAATTTTAAAATTATTGAAAATTATGAAAAATATATAATTTTGAATTATATATTAATTTTGTGATAGTCATGGCCCAAAAACCCAATATGATTGGATTGTGTTGTAATTCATAATACGGCCTGCGTGCCGTTATGTGTTTGCGCGTGTTGTATGTTTTTTTTTTTCCGCGACCTGCGTGTCGTGCCTATCTCATATATTCTGGTTGTAAATTAGATTTAGACTCGAATGTAACTCGAGTTTCAAATTGTAATGTACAAATTGGAGCGGTGGAGGGTCCACACGAGACGGAGTTCCGAGGCGGGCACGAGCAACACAAGGTGGTCAAAGGGAGGAGCTTGGAGAAGCTGTTGACCCTAGGTTGACCATTCGATCTTCTCATTGGCTTGAGAAGATCATAGTGGGGCCATGACTAAATCACAAATAGATTAATTAGTTAATTGCTTATGTATATGATGTATGTTTAATAAGTAATTAATTAATTAGTGCCTTACGATTAGATTAGATCTAAGTCGTGCACATGATGCACCCTTGCGATTAGATTAGATCTAAGTCATGCACAAGATGCATCCTTTTCAATTAGATTAGATCTTGATCGAACCAACTCTAAATGCCTAACCGTACCGTGATACCTATCACTACCTCGATCACATGTATTGTTGAATCTGCCAAAGCAGAGCAATACATATTATCTTGGTAGGGTACAGAGGGAAAATCTTGGTCCCGCCTATCAACGCATGGGTGAATACAAACTCAATTAGATTGAGTATTCCTAGTTGATCGGTTAGATCGAGTCAACTATAGGCATTCTTCCAACGGTTGGAAAAGATAGGTCAAAATCACATCTATATTAACTCTCGGGCGTATTAGCCAAAGCTAACTTGAGTTTTAATATAAAAGTGGATATTGATTTTATAAACAAGAGTTGCATAGAGATGTAATTGGTAATCGTTACCTACCGATCATACTAAGCCGTGGCCGTATTAGCCAAAGCTAACTCAAGGGTTAGTATGATGTGGATCTTGTCCCACAAGAATTATAAAATTCAGTGGGAGCATCATTTAATTAAAGGCCTAATTAAATGATTTTAAAAGAATATGATTTCTGTAAATTTTCTGTTGTAGATAACTATGACGTCGAATACGAACTCTTTCTCCCTGCGTTCTGTCCTTAAGAAGGACAAGATCAACGGAGCAAACTTCCTGGACTGGTACAGGAACTTGAGAATAGTTCTCACTTAGGAACGTAAACTGTACGTTCTGGAGCAGCCCATTCCAGAGGCTCCTCCTGCCACTGCCACGCGAGCAGACCGGGATGCTTACAAGAAGCATCAAGATGACGCATTAGATGTGTCCTGTCTTATGCTTGTAACCATGAACTCTGAGCTTCAGAAGCAACATGAGTTGATGAGCGCTTACGATATGGTTGAACATCTTTTTCACCTATATCAAGGACAAGCAAGGCACTGGAAGAGGAACTCCAAAGAATACCTGGAAGATCTTACGAAGAAGAGAAATAAGATTTCTACTTCAGGCATACATGTTATAGAGGTTAACCTCTCTATTTCTTCATCGTGGGTATTAGATACCGGATGTGCTTCGCACATTTGTACTAATGTACAAGCGCTGAGAAATAGCAGGACATTGACGAAGGGTGAGATAGACCTACGAGTAGGCAATGGAGCACGAGTTGCTGCTATTGCTGTAGGAACTTACCATCTATCTCTTCCTTCTGGGCTTGTACCAGAATTAGATGATTGTTGTTATGTGCCTGCCTTGAGTAAGAACATAATTTCCGTTTCTTGTTTGGACAAGAAAGGATTTTTGTTTATAATAAAGAACAAATGTTGTTTCGTCTATTTAAATGATATGTTCTATTGTAGTGCACCTCTGATAAACGGACTCTATATTCTAGACCTTGAGAGCCCTATCTATAACGTAAATACCAAGAGGTTTAAGTCAAATGACATGAACCAAACCTACCTCGGGCACTGTCGCTTAGGTCATATAAATGACAAGCGCTTATCCCAGCTCCATAAGGATGGTTTGCTGGACTCATTTGATTTTGAATCATATGAGATATGCGAGTCATGCCTACGAGGCAAGATGACAAAGACTCCCTTTAGTGGGCACAGCGAGAGAGCGACTGATTTGTTAGGACTCATACATAGTGATGTATGTGGCCCTTTCAATGTCGCTGCTAGAGGCGGTTATAGGTACTTCATCACATTTACTGATGACTTCAGTAGATATGGTTATGTGTATTTGATGACACATAAATCTGAATCCTTTGAAAAGTTCAAAGAATTCAAGAATGAAGTACAGAACCAGCTTGGCAAGAGTATTAAGGTACTTCGATCAGATCGAGGTGGTGAATACTTAAGCCATGAGTTTCGTGACTACTTAGCTGAGTGTGGGATTTTATCTCAACTCACTCCTCCTGGAACACCACAGTGGAATGGTGTATCCGAAAGGAGGAATCGTACCTTATTAGATATGGTACGATCTATGATGAGTCACACACATCTTCCGGCATACCTTTGGGGCTATGCTCTAGACACGGTAGCTTTCATTCTCAATCGAGTTCCATCCAAGGCCGTGATAAAGACACCTTATAGGATATGGACTGGGAGAGATGCCCAGGTGTCTTTCATGAGGATTTGGGGTTGTGAGGCTTATGTACGATGTCAAGTCTCAGACAAATTAGGACCCAAATATGACAAGTGCTATTTCATCGGATATCCCAAGGAAACTAAGGGATATTACTTCTACATTCCCAGTCAGCACAAGGTAGTTGTGGCAAAGACTGGGGTCTTTCTAGAAAGGGACTTTGTTTCTAGAAAGACTAGTGGGAGCGCGTTCGATCTTGAAGAAGTTCAAGATGCAAACAATAGCACTGATGACTCGATGGAAATTGAACTGGAACCACAAAGTGTTGTGGATGATGTTGTTCCACAAGGAGTTGAGGAACAACAACCGGTTCAAGTAGACATACCTCTTCGCAGGTCTGATAGGGTACGTCGTCAGCCTGAGAGATACTCATTTCTCTTGTCTGACCATGATGACGTTTTGCTCATAGAGGATGAGCCTACCACCTATCAAGAAGCTGTGATGAGACCAGATTCCGAGAAATGGCTAGAGGCCATGAGATCCGAAATGGAATCCATGTACACCAACCAAGTATGGACTTTGGTTGATCCACCTGAAGGGGTAAAACCCATAGGGTGCAAGTGGGTCTTTAAGAGAAAGACTGACATGGATGGACTTATTTATAAGGGTAGCTTGGTAGCTAAAGGTTTCAAGCAGATTCATGGTATTGACTATGATGAAACTTTTTCTCTAGTAGCGATGTTTAAGTCCATTCGGATCATGCTTGCTATTGCAGCCTACCATGACTATGAGATATGGCAGATGGATGTCAAAACTACGTTTCTGAATGGAAACCTGCTCGAGGATGTGTACATGATACAACCTGAGGGTTTTGTAGATCCACAGCATACTAGCAGAGTATGCAAGCTGCATAGGTCCATTTATGGACTAAAGCAAGCTTCTCGGAGCTGAAATCTTCGATTCGATGATGCAATCAAATAGTTTGGTTTCATCAAGAACGAAGATGAGCCTTGTGTCTACAAGAAGGTTGTAGGGGATATAGTTGTCTTCCTCATATTGTATGTGGATAACATACTACTCATTGGGAAGGACATCCCTATGCTTCAGTCTGTCAAGACCTGGCTAGGGAGTTGCTTCTCAATGAAGGACTTAGGTGAGGCATCCCGCATTCTAGGGATATAGATCTATAGAGATAGATCTAAGAGATTGCTTAGCCTAAGTCAGAATACATATATTGACAAGGTACTCCTTCGGTTTGCCATGCAGAACTCCAAGAAGGGATTTCTGCCGATGTCACATGGCGTGAGTCTTTCAAAGACTTAAGGTCCCTCTTCTAGAGAGGAGAGAGACCGCATGGATCAGATCCCTTATGCCTCAGCCATAGGATCGATCATGTACGCCATGCTATGTACTCGACTTGATGTCTCGTATGCTTTGAGCATGACGAGCAGATACCAGTCAGATCCAGGTGAAAGTCACTGGATAGCGGTCAAAAATATTCTTAAGTACTTAAGAAAGACTAAAGAATATTTCTTAATATATGGAGGCAAGGATGAGTTAGCTGTAAAGGGTTACAATGATGCTAGCTTCCAGACCGACCAGGATGACTATAGATCGCAGTCGGGGTTCGTATTTTGCATTAATGGTGGTGCTGTCAGCTGGAAGAGTTCGAAGCAGGATACAATAGCTGATTCTACAACAGAAGCCGAGTACATTGCTGCATCAGAGGCAGCAAAGGAGGCAGTTTGGATCCGCAAGTTCATCACTGAACTTGGGGTGGTTCCTAGCATCGCTGACCCAGTTGAGCTCTATTGTGACAATAATGGAGCTATAGCACAGGCGAAGGAACCTCGCTCACACCAGCGGACCAAGCACAATCTACGACGCTTCCATCTCATTCGAGAGATTATCGATAGAGGAGATGTGAAGATTTTCAGAGTACCTACAGAGGCTAACATCGCAGATCCCTTGACCAAGGCTTTGGCACAGAGAAAGCATGATGGTCACACTAGGTCATTAGGCCTTAGAACCTATACTGATTGGCACTAGTGCTAGTGGGAGATTGTTAGTTAGAGCCCTAGAGCCAATTATTTGATGATTGTATGGACTCATTGTATCATATTCTTGTATATTAATAAAGGCATTTGATTTTGGTTATTATACTTACTTGTATTAGTGCCAAATAAACTATGTATAATAACGTCCCTGAGTAGAGCGTTCTTACCTATACCAATCGATTGGTTGAATCGATAGTGAGATGATATAGGGAACACTACTCTAAATTATTCCTAGTCGAGTATTAACATTCAGGGACAATGTTAATACAATAAGACTATCATGTAGGTCAGCTCAATGACTTGATCTCACAAGTCATGGATATAGAGATATCAAGCTGACACATGGGTATGCATTAGAGAATGTATACTGAATGACCCGCCATGAGAAAGTATCATGGATCGTTATATGAGTGTCATATACTTTCTCATGTGACTATTAGTATGACTATTGGTCCTTAGACCTGAAGTCACCATGGTTCCCTACATAAGAAGTTATGTACTTTGGTTTCGTCAGACGTCACCCGTAACAGGGTGGACTATAAAGGCGATTACTGGGTATGTAATGAATTATGCAGAGGGATGTGAGTGATGTAGATGGGATCTATCCCTCCCATATGACGGGAGCGACATCGGTATTCTTGATAGAGTTAGACCACGAAGTGCATGGCCATGCCCAAATGAGTCAACATTAGATGTTGAGCTCATTTGATCGAGTGAGTCTACTTGGAGTTTAAGATTTAGTTTGATTAGAGGATGACATGGTCTATGCCTCACATTGATCAATCTAGATGTCTAGGATAGAAGGACAATGTCACATATTGTGAGGAGTCACAATTAGTAGTCACAAGGTGATGTTGGATCTCAACATTCTTGTAACTTGGGTAGCAATGATGTATTGCTATATGCCGCTCATTGCTTATGTTTCTAAAGGAGTTTAGAAATATTGCCAACGTTACAAGAACCTATTGGGTCACACACAAAGAACAAGTGGATGGAGATTAGATTCATATGATGAAACAATTGGATTAGGTTCATATGATGCACCAAAGATTGGATTCAAATTAGACTTATTGAGTTAGATTGAATTAGATTCAATTGTTGAATGAGTCTAATTTAAATTTGATTCATTGAGTCAATTTATATTAATGAATTGAGATTCATTAAATTGAAATTGACTTGAATCAAATGTTGGATTTAACTCAACAAGGAAGAAAATTGGTCAATTTTGACTTGACCAAATGGATGTTGAAATATCAAGTTTGACTTGATGCATTGCCACATCATGTAGGTTGACTCATCCTACATGGCATGACACATAGTTGCCACATCACCTCCACCTCATGAGGTGTGCCACCTCATGGAGGTTACACCTTCCTCTTTGCATTAATGTGGCCGGCCACATTAATGAGGGAGGTTTTCATTGTGTGGCCGGCCACACACTTTATGGGAGGAGTTTTTATTTTGTGGTAATTATGTGTGTTGAATGCTTGATTCTTCTTCTTCCTTGGTCTCTTCTTTCTCCTTCTCTTGAGGTTACCGTGTACTTTTTATGGTGGAAGAAGGTGGGTGAGTGAGTTAATCCAAGAAGTCCAAGAAGAAAGGTAATATTTTAGAGGAGTGTATTGTATTCTCTTCTTTGCTTTCCTTTCTTCTTCTATTCCCATCCGAGAGCCCTAGAGAGTGTTAGCACACTTGGGGTCTTTCTTCTCCATCCTTGAATGCTAGAGAGCATTTCTTGTTCGTGTGGATATCACTAGAGAAGTATCTACCTTGATACTTTGGAGATCCGACACGTACCTTGGACGAGCGGGATTTTGCGAGGGCACGCTTCAAAGGTAAAACTCTCAACACATAGATCTAGGAGTAGATCTAAAGTTTTGAAACTCGTACTCGTATTTTTGTTCGGTTTTCCTTGCACGGATCTACGGCTTTGGGTGATTCGGAGTTTCCGCGACGCGAAAAAGCGGTTTTCGCGGCCCGAAAAACCCAACAATATAAACTAATACCAAATTACACTACAACCACTCCAATGGTTTGTCCCATTCCATCTTGGTTGTGAGCTACTATTTATAATTTATAAGGAACTGATAACATGATCTTCTGTGTGTCTTCTCACACCATATTATCTTCAATATAAATTAAATGGATAACTATACTTAGTAAAAATGTAGACATTTGACCAATGTGATTCTTATAAATATTTATACAAAAGCTAGGCTTTTAGTATACATCCTAATAGTACCAATTATGAAATGATTGACAAGGGCACTTTTTGCATCATATTTTACTAGTTAATAAAAGGCAAAGTTAATTTTTATATTTAATTCAATTCAGTGCCGAATGAATAAGTATAATAATGTCCTAGAATAGGAGATCCTAATGTATAATATATATCAATTGGTTGAATTGATAGTGAAATATTATAAAGATATATAGAATACTACTATTAAATATTTCTAATCAAGCATTAATATACTAGGACAATATTAATGTGTTAAGACTAGTATGTAGATCAACGGATGACTTAGTTTTATAAGTTATGGATATGAGATATCAGTTTGACACATGGATATATATTAGAGAATATGTATTGAATGACTCGCCATGAGAATATTTCATGGATCGCTATATGAGTGTCATAAACATTCTCATGTGACTATTGGTATGAATAGTCCTTAGACCTAAAGTCACTATAGTTCCCTACATAATGAGTTGTGTACTTTGCTATCGACAAACATCACCTGTAACAAGGTGGACTATAAAGTCGATCACTGAGTATGCAATAAGTTATGCGAAGGGATGTGAGTGATGTAGATGGGATCTATCCCTTCCATATGACTTAAGTGATATATGTGAGCCCCTTGATTAGTAAGACACAAAAATACATGATCATACTCAAATGAGTCAATATGAGATATTGAGCTTATTTGTTTTGAGTGTGTCTACTTAGAGATCAGGACACACAAACGTTGATAAGAGAATGACACAGTTTATACCTCATTAATCAATCTAGATATTAAGGATAGAAGGATTGAGTCATACAAGATAATAGACATGGAAAGGTTAAGTCGGATCTCAACATTCTCGCCACTTGGGTAGCAATAATGCCTTACTAGATGTCACTCATTGTTTATGTGTCTGAAATAGTTTTTGAGACATTGCCAACATTACTAGAACCTATTTGGTCACACACAAAGAATAAGTTGATTTAGATATAAATCATTGGAATAAGTCTAATTCAAATTGGATTCATTGAGTTAGACTCAATTTGATCCAACTATTAGATTGAGTCCAATTTGAATTAGATTCATTGAGTCAATTCGGATTGATACTTAATGAGTTAGACTCATTAAATGATTTGATTAATTTGAATTCATGAAGGAAGATGAGTGCTCAATTTAGAATTGATCATGCATTGGATGAAGAGTAGCCAATTTTGAATTGTTCATGTATTAAATGTATTGGATGAAGACAAATATTAATGTCAATTAAGGCAATTAACATTAAGGTAATTTCATGAATAGCACAAAAGGAATTTTGGTTTATTTTCATGATGAGACTTGGATGCTCTTGCTCTTCTTCTTCCTCTCTTCCTTCTCTTGGCCGAAAGCTCCTAGTGTAGTTGCTAGCACAACCTTAGGTGATTTTTCATCTCCAATTCTTGAGTTCGTGAGATGGACGAAAGGCTTGTTTGTGTTGACATCGAAAGAGGTGCAAACACTTGATCTTGCTGAGATCCAAGATGTTAGGAGTACTTGTTTACGCAACAAAGGTAACTAACTCCCTTTAAAAAATACTTAGTATATGGTTGTCCTTCGCATGAATCTTCTACAAAGCAACTTGTTTTTCCACTGTGCTTTCTATGTGTTTAGCACTATAGTTCCTTACAGGATGTCCTACCAAGACACTATAGCCCCGGAGACAAAAGTTGATAATCCCAGTTAGCCTCATTAACTATCCCTAAGGGTGACCGGCCCAGCCCCACGGAAGTTTCCCATCGGCCGGTGGCTAACCAAGAAGCCCAACATCCTTTGGATGCACCCTTATTTGGAGAAAAAGTTCTGCAAATACGTCATATCTAGGGATCGAACCATGAGTACCTGGGTGACAACATGGATGTCTTACCGTAGCACCATAGTCCCGAGGATAAAAAAATGATAATCCTACTTAGTTTTATTGACTATTCACTGTGTGAAAATCGAGTATAGACTTCGCCATAGGTTACTTCAGCAATTTATAAATACGAAGTAATATATGATAATAAACTTCAATAATAAATTTAATTAAGCTAATTTTATTTTAGACTTCATAGATTAAAAATAGTGGGGTCACTACTAATTTTTATTGATATTTTACTTCATATTATATATTTGATGAAGTAATAAGTCTTAAAATAAAATTCATATGTTTACATACTAAAGTAATAAGTCTAAACCTATTAAAGCATTTTTTATTTATTAATAAATTAATAAATTTATTGTTTTGAAACTATTCATTTGGTAAAACTCTATTAACTTAGGATTTTTTTCCCCGCAAAAGTCTGTCTTCGCCGCCCCAACTCAGCCGAGCGCTCATCATCGCCTTTTTCACAGGAAGAAGAGGTGGCAAGTGCTTTCTTCATTGCCTCGACCTTTCCTTTCGGTCGTACGTGTCTTCCCTCTCCCACCCCCTTCTTTCCTTTCCCTACAGCATTGTGTCTTCATTTTTGAGGTTTCCTAGCCATGGGAAGAAGAGGCAACTACTTTCTAACATTTTGAGTTTGAGATCGTCGTCTCTAACCAATTCGATCCTGCAGCGCCATCAACTTGTCAACCAGGTTGGTTTTCTACCCATGGCTTGTGGCATCTCCTACCCTAGGGCATCTCCTTCCCTATAGTTAGCATCCCATATTATCCTTAATTTTGAGATCACCTTCCTCTCTTAATTTTGAGGAGGGTGTGGAACAATTATTATCCTTTTCTTTTCTTTTGCTTGTTTCATTCTATTACCTTACATGCTAAAAATTCTTTTTTTTGAAAAGAAAATCCATATAATTCCATCTGTTGTATAAATGTGTGGTGTTACCATCCCATATTAATAACTGCCATTTATTTATTTTGTTTTTTATTTTAAGAGATGTTTTCATATCCATAATTTTACTTATATAGTTTCTCTAAGTTGAATTTTTTGATAGTAAATGCAAAATTGTAGCTGCCTAATTTGTTTTATGTTTTGTATATGTTGTTTACACATTTCTATTCTTGTACATTTTTTGCCTTACTAGAATTGCAACATTTCTATTTTGCAAAATTGGAACTGCCTTCATGTTTTCATCTACTGCCTAATTGGAGCTTCCTCATTTTTTTGATATTATTATATCTCCTACCTAATATATTGTCATTTACACATTTCTATTCTTGTATTGCCACAATGATTGTCATCAACTAATATCAATATAGTAATTTGGCTTAGATTGCTATTGGTAAAGGGTGAAATGATTTTTCCAGAGAAATAGATACATAGATATTTTTGGCAGAATTTCAAAAAATAGGATTTCAAGAAATCACTTGGAAATGAGTTAGCTTGTACTATGAAATAGATGGGATTAATTGAAACTTGATCAAATTTAGAGGAAAATTTGAAATAAATGTAATTTTGTCAAATAAGGTTGATTTAGGAAAACTCAGCCGATGTACCCAATTCTTCACTGATGCAACTTGAGTCCTAGCCAACATAACAAGAGGAGGACATATTCTTCGTCACTTATTTGAATTGCAGATTAACTCAACCTTGACACCTCTATAAATTTATCAGAAAATCAATTGTTTAATCGTACTATTTTTGGAATCTACCATTAGCTAGACCAAGTACCCCACCTATCTCATATATCTGTCTCTTGCATAATCTTGTCATATCATTATTACCAATCAAGATAAAATACAACATTTCTAATTTTCTTGATAGACAAATTGAAGTTCCATGCATTTTACATTTTGAGTTGTATGTAGTATTTTTTAACTTTTATTTATTTACTTTAATATCTTCAGATTTTGACCTATTTGTTTGGGGATTTTACTAGATTAAAATAAATAAATCCTGGATATACTTGGATAGAAGGTCCAAACAGTATGAGGAGGGTGTGGAACTGTTCATTAGAGATTGTTTACAGAATCTAAATATTGACCCCAATGACATTCATTGTCCTTGTTGCAAATGTATCAATCTTAAAAAAGGGTCGGTTAAGTCCATTTTAGAGCATCTTTATTTCCATGATTTTAGTCAAAATTACGTGAATTGGATTTGGCATGGTGAGCCTGCTAAAGATGATAAAGTAAAATGGTGTGTCAACCAGGAGGCAATTAATAATGATTATGACAACTTTGAAACCGCTCATATGTGTGAGGCAGCGTACAATAACTATACAGAAAATCCTGAGGCGTTTATGAAATTTTTGGAGGAATCAGAGAGGCCATTGTACAAGGGATGCCAACGTTACACAGAGTTGAGTGCACTTGTTAAACTGTATAATACCAAAGCAAGACATGGAGTGAGTGATGCTCTATTTTTAGATCTACAATTGGATTTTGGGGATATGTTGCCAAAAGATCACAATCTACGGTCCTCAACGTATGATGTAAAAAAGACGTTGAGTTATTTGGCGTTGACTCATGAAAAGATTCATGTTTGTTCCAATGATTGCATTCTTTATAGGAAACAATATGAAAACTGCATAAGTTGTCCTAAATGTGGCTTGTCACGGTGGAAGCTAACTAAGAACAAGGTTGAGAAGAAAGGTATTCCTGCTAAGGTGGTTTGCTATTTTCCTCCCATACCAAGATTTAAGCACATGTTTAAATCTTTAGAGACCTTAAGAAATTTAACATGGCATGCAAATTCTACAAGAGTTGCTGGTTAATTACATCATCCAGTTGATTCACCATCATGGAAGTTGGTAGATCATATGTGGCCCGACTTTGAAAGTGAGCCAAGAAATCTTCGCCTAGCACTTGCAGCTGATGGTATGAATCCTCATAGCAACCTTAGTAGTCGGTAGAGCTGCTGGCCAATCATGTTGGTCAACTATAATCTACCTCTAAACATGTGCATGAAGAGGAAATATATCATGCTAACTATGCTCATTTCAGGGCCTAAGTAGCTTGGAAACAATATAGATGTTTATTTGGAGGTGCTAGTTGAAGATTTGCAACGATTGTGGGAAAGAGTTGATGGAGTCTATGATGCTTATTGAAGGCAGTTCTTCACTCTTAAAGCAGTCTTATTATGGATCATCAATGACTTTCCTGCCTATGGTAACCTTAGTGGATGTACTACACATGGTTATTATGCATGTCCAGTATGCGGAGAAGATACTTATGCAAAGCACTTGGAAAATGGGAAGAAAATGTCATTTGTTGTCCATAGATGATTCCTATCACGATTTCATCCCTATCGTAGGCAAATGAAGGTGTTTAATGGCATGGAAGAACTTGGAGAAGCAGCTAGACCATTATCTGGGATTAAGTTGTTTGATAAACTTTCTGACATAAGGTGTGAGTTTGGTAAGAAGCTAAGTTTCAGAGGGGAAAAAAGGAATGCAAATCCTAATAAGTTGGGAGTAAATATAGATGAAAAAGATTTAGAAGCAACAAATTTAAGAAAATGTTGGAAGAAAAAATCAGTCTTTTTTAATATTCCTTACTGGAAACACCTGCATGCTAGGCATTGTCTCGATGTTATGCATATCAAGAAAAATATCTTCGAATCCCTCATTAATACTTTGATGAATGTTAAAGGAAAAACCAAGGATAATGTGGCAGCAAGGTTGGGCATGGTTGACATGGGAATTAGGCCTGAATTAACACCTATAGTTGGGGAGAAGAGAACATATCTTCCTCTTGCTGCGTGCTCTTTCACAAAAAAAGAAAAGTTACAAGTGTGCAAGTCATTAATGGATATAAAAGTTTCGAAAGGTTTCCCTTCAAACATGAACAATATTGTGTGCATGGATCAGCTGAAGTTGACTTGCTTGAAATCCTATGATTATCATGTTTTAATGCAGCATTTCTTGCCAATAGTCATACGTGATGCGCTGCCAAAACATGTTAGATACGCCATCATAAGATTATGCTTCTTCTTCAAAGATATTTGTTGCAAGGTTATAGATGTAGCCAAGTTAGATAGCTACAATCTGACTTGGTTGTTACACTCTGCTTATTGGAGCAATATTTTCCCCTATCTTTCTTTGATATCATGCTTCACTTAACAATCCATCTTGTTCAAGAAGTTCGATTATGTGGACCAGTTTACTTCAGATGGATGTATCCATTTGAAAGATACATGAAGGTGTTTTAGAGTTATATAGGTAGTCAAAAACATCCTGAAGGTTGCATTGTTCAGAGATATTTTGCAGAAGAAGCAATTGAGTTTTTTTCAGAATACATTAATGGTGTTGTTCCTATTGGGGTCCCTCAATCAATTCGAGACCCAAAAGCAAATGTTTCTGGCTTCCAAGCATGCAACACACCAATTATAGTGCAATAAGTTGATCCGCAACAAGCACACTTGACTGTACTAGAAAATATGGAAGAAGAAGTATCTCCCTATATAATGTAAGCGAATTGTATTATTTTAATTCTGCATACATAATAGAGATTATCTACTCTCATACAAATTTATATATTAATACTTCTACAGTGAACATAAAACTTTCTTGAAATCAATGTTTCCCAAAAAAGAGCAAGATGAAAGGTGGATACAAGATGCTCACAACAAGAGGTTTATTGACTGGTTTCATGCAAAGGTGGATATTAGATTCATCAATTTTTTACTGTCATTTGTGGTGAATAATTTGTAACTTCTGTTTTTAATCACCATAATCAATTTGAATACATGCCAGGTGGCTGCTGAAATTGAAAGTTGCAATGGTGGAACGACATCAACATTAACATGGTTGGCCCATGGATCACGTGTACAAATCCTTAAGTATAATAGTTATGTGATAAATGGAAATTTATACCAAACAAAGGCGCGAGATGATAACAGAGTTTGCCAGAATAGTGGAGTTTCTTTAGTTGCCAACACCATGCTTGTCTGTAGTGCTAAAGATAAGAATCCCTTGCTAGCTGATGTGTCTTTCTATGGGGTGATTGAAGAAATATGGGAATTAGACTATCATCAATTTCATGTTCCTCTTTTCAAGTGTGCATGGGTTGCAAGTGATAAAGGAATAATCAACAACGATGAATGTGGCTTCACCTTGGTCATTTGAATAAACGAGGACACAAGAATGATGAATTTGTGCTTGCAAGTCAAGTCAACCAAGTCTTTTATATTGATGACCCATTAAAAAAGGGTTGGTCAATTGTGCTCCCAGTTCCAAATAGGTATTATGTGGGAGATGATGATGATTGGAGCAGTATTCCTGACTCTCGACCAATTGATGATGTTAATACTCATTGCATTCCTGCTCATGAAAGATACTTTAGATCAGAAGTTGAGGGTGTCTGGGTCACAAAAATGGAAAAAATGATGTTTTGCATTTTTATGCCATGTTTATGTTTTGAATAACAAAGGGTGTTTTATGGGTGTTACAAAATTATGTTAAGTAATTTTATGTCATGTTTATTCTTGTGTTGTTATTTATTTATGTTTGTGTTATTATAATTATATATGTCACATTTATGTTACTTCTATTGTAAATATTTATGTTATTGTATAGATTTTAATATTGGTTTTATTTATGTTCTTATGTAGACAATACTCGATGGGTCGTAAAAAACAGGGAGTAGTAGTTGAGAAGATACATGGAGTAGCTGATGCGGAGCTACATGGAGTAGCCAATGCAGAGTTACATAGAGTTACTGATGGAGAAGAACATTCTGTAGATGTTTAGAAAAACAATTGAGGGCCTACATCAATGTGTAAACTCACTACAGCTGCAAGATGGGGAAAGAAAGCAAAGATTGATTATGATGACATGGGGCGGCCATTATATAATGAAAATGGAAAGGCATTGCAATCGTACATCGGCTCTATTGCTAGAACCATGGTGCCAATCAACATAAAGTCTTGGCCTATTGTTCCAGAAAATATAAAACAAAAATTGTGGGAAGAGATCTCGGTACGATTAATATATACATACAATCCCAACTCAAGTTAGCTTTCTAACTCTAGCTTTGTTATCATTGCCTTCTTTAACCTATCCTTGTCATATTAGTTGTATAATTATCCAGCTTGTATGTTGATTATTTTCTTATTCTTGTTCAACTTCTCTATTAATAATACCTGAGAATATTTTGTGTTGCAGAATGTGTTCGAATTAGCACCACAAAGTGAGGCTACTATGACGAATTCAGCATCTCAAAAGTGGTGAGATTTCAAAAACAAACTCACTAGTAGATTTGTTTGGCCAAATAAAGACAATCCTGAAAAATTGAGTTTTCCACCAGGTCAATATCAAATCTCAAAAGCAGTTTGGAAAGCATTTGTAGATGAGAGACTTCATCCATCATGGGAGGTATGCCATATGAATATTGTCATGTTTCCTTTTATGTTGATCTTAAACATAAAGAGTAGAACGAACAGAAAATTCTATATAGCAGTTCCTTTATGATAATATATCTATCCTTCAGTTTGTGAATTTGACTATGACCAGACTCATTCAGCACTCTAATTTCCATAGATGGGATATCAAAAGAAGTAGGTTTATGATGAGCCTTCTTCTTATTAGTATATTCCGCCACCTTTACATCTGATGCATTATTGATCGTAGGTTCTGTAGAAATGAAGTTGACTTTGAAATGCATTGTAGCCAAAGCATATTGATAGATCCCAAAAGTTAATTCCTTTGTTTTCATTGTTAGGATGTATACTAAAAGCCTAGCTTTTGGTATAAACATTTATCTAGAAATAAGAATCACATTGGTCAAATGTCTACATTTATGATAAATGTAGTTATTCAATTAATTTATATTGTAGATAACATGGTGTGTGGTGTCACACACAGAGGATCATGTTATCAGTACCTTATAAATTATAAACAGTAGCTCACGACCAAAATGGAAAGGAACAAACCATTGGAAGGTCGTAGTGTAATTAGGTATTAATTTATCTTAACTATATAATTACACTAGTACACTTAGAGTGTATTGAGTAGGACCATTAGAGGTCATTTCTTTTATACTGACTTTATAAAGGAACAAAGACCTCAGTTATTATGGAAGTGTGTGCTCTTAATCCTAATATAACAACAAGCACATATATTTTATATTTATTTCTTTAATTTATCAATGGGTGAGATTTAGTTCGATAAATCAATAAGCTCGATAAGTTGGGAAATGATATCACTTATAGTGTGTGTTGTTGATTATAGAAGGAAACTGTGTCCTAATAATCTAGGTTGAGAATGTCCCCAAGAGGAGCTCATAAGGATTGTCATGTTAAACCCTGCAGGTGGACTTAGTCCGACATGATGATAAGGTTGAGTGGTACTACTCTTGGACTAAGATATTAATTAAATGAGTTGTCAGTAACTCACTTAATTAGTGGACATTCGATATCTTAAACACAGGGAGACTAACACACTCATAATAAGAAGGAGCCCAAAATGTAATTTGGGATTGGTGCGGTAGTTCAATAATAGTTCTCTAGTGGAATGAATTATTATTGATAAAATTAAGTTGTGTGTTCAGGGCGAACACGGGATGCTTAATTTTATCGGGAGACCAAAACCAATTCCTCCTCTTGGTCCCTATCGTAGCCTCTTGTATATAGAGATTTATACCCACCTTCTTACCCATCCAATGGGGCCGGCCAAGCTAGCTTGGAACCCAAGCTAGGGCCGGCCAAGACCAAGTGGATGAGCCAAGTTGGTGGCCGGCCAAAGCTTGGGTCCCAAGCTTAGGTGGCCGGCCACTAGAATATTAAAAAGGATTTTTATTAAAATTATTTCTTATGTGGATATCATGATTTTAAAAGAGAGTTTAAAAATTAAAAATTTCCTTTTATAGCTTTCTACAAAAGATTAAGAGAAGAGATTAATCTCTTTCCTTATTTGTAGATTAAAAGGATGGTTTTAATTTTTGGTAAAAACTTTCCTTATTTGTAAATCATCTACATGTTTAAAAGAGAGTTTAAAATTTGAAATCTTTCCTTATTTGTAGATTAAAAGGTGGATTTTAAATTTTAAGAAAACTTTCCTTTTTAACCATGTTCATGATTTAAAAGAGAGTTTAAAAATTAAATATTCTCTTTTATAAGTTTCTACAAGAGATTAAGAAAAGATTTGATATATTTCCTTATTTGTAGATTAAAAGAGATTTTAATTTTTAGAGATAACTTTCTTTTTATCCACATGTTTAAAAGAAAGTGTTTAATTTATTAAATTTCCTTTTTATAAACCAATCATGAAGGGATAAAATTATTGGAGAAATTTTAAAATTTCCGGAAATAAATTAGGAAGGTTTTAATTCTTGATTGAATTAAATTTCCTTTGCTTAGATTATTGTGGCCGGCCATGTTGATTAATAAAAGAGAAATTGATTTTATATCAATTAAATTTATTTTTCATGGCAAAGGAATTAAGGAAGTTTTTATTAAAATTTCCTTATTTGCCAAGACCAAGGATTATAAAAGAGGGGGTAGAAGTGCCTTCATGACAAGAACTCTATTCTATTTTTCTCCCTCTTTTTCTTCCTTGGTGTGGCCGGCCATCCTCTCCTCCTCTCTTCTCTTTGATGGTCGAACCTCATCCTTCTTGTGGAGATTCATATGGTGGCCGGATCAAGTTTAGAGAAGAAGAAGAAGAAGGAGAGAAAGAAAGCTTTGTTTCTAGCATCCCTTGGAGCATGGTGGTGGTGGCCGAATCTCTTCATCCTAGGAGAAGTTTTGATGGCCGAAACTTGCAAGGAAGAAGAAGGTGCTTGGTGGTTCTCGTTTCGGAAGATCGTTGCCCACACAACGTCCGGGATTAGAAGAGGAATACGGTAGAAGATCAAGAGGTCATTAAAAGTTCACAAAGGAAGGTATAACCAATATAGTTTTCCGCATCATGTTAATTTTATCTCCATGTAAAAATACCAAATACAAGAGGCATGCAATTCTAGTATTTCAAATTTGTTTTCGATGTTGTGTTCTTTTGTTTTTCTTTTCCTTGTGATTTGATTGTTCTTTTCGGTTGACCTAAAGTTATTTAAGGAAATTAAATATTAGCTTTCCTTAAAAGGCTTTGTCTAGACGGTGGTGGTTGTTCCCATATCCAAGAAGGTCATGTGCCTCGCCATGCAGTCCTGGAAGCCAATTTTGGAAATTAATATTTAATGGAATTAATAACCTAGGTGATTTGGATCGAACGTGTTAAGTTCCGCAGGAGATCCAAGTCTAAACCTAAAAGAACAAATAAATTAAACTTAGGATCAAACATGTTAAGTTCCGCAGGCGATCCAAGTTTAATTTAAAAGAACACATGGTAGCTAGGAAAAGGTTCAGACCTTTGTACAAAATTTTTGTACAGTGGAACCATTAGGTTTTCCGAGTAGCAACCAACAATTAGTATCAGAGCTAGGGTTTTGCCTCTGTGTATTTGGTATTAGTTTAATTATGCACATGTCATACATAATTTAGGCAGGATAATAGTAGGATGTGCTAACTTTGTGGATGCAGGATCCAACTATTATGGCTTATAGATATTGTGTGCGTGATTGGACCCTTGGACATGTCAAGGGCATTTTATTGTGTGTGCATGATTGTATTATAAAATACAGCAGGAGCTGTATTTAGTTTTATTAGGATTTTATTTTTTGATCTAGATACATGTACATTCCTTTGAGGAATATAGGATCAAAAAATATAAAATTCTATTTATGTCGCGGATCGAATCTTGCAAGGCGTGGAACCTTTTGAGGATCAGAGGTGCAGCGGAACAAGGAGCAAGATGGATGCGACAACTAGACCCGGTGGCGGTGGCCAAAGATGGCAGCAGCTAGGGTAGGCGACACACGGAGGACAACAATAGATAAAAACCATAATAGTTGAAAATTAGTTTTTCTATTTATTGCTTTTTATTCTGTGCTGTGTGTGCTTGTTAGTATGCATGTTAAGTAGGCTAGCATAGTCAAAATTCCTCACTTTAAATAACTAAGTGGGAGAGGGATTTATTTTTAAATAAATTCCACGGTCTCCATTACTGGTTTATAAGTGATGCAACAAGCTTGCGCGTTGGCTCTGAGTGCCTTCCTCCATATCAGATGAGCTTGTTTGCGGATCACTAGCTTAAACTTCCATTTTGGATGACTATAGGAAGTTAATTAAGAGCGTGTGATCTTCCCCATCGGAAGGGGCACAATCTTATTAATGGACTTAGTGTTAAGTAATGGTATACAGTTAGGCACGTCTAATAGTATCCTCCCCATCGGAGTCACTACTATTATTTGTGTGACTGAAGAAAATCAACTATTAATTTGTCAAATAAATAGGTTGACAAGATAATAAAATTAAAAACTCCTCTTACAAATGTTTGATTTTGTATATGTCCACACTATCGTGGCATACAAAATTCACGGTGTTTGAGGAAATTTTATTTTGTCATAAAGATTTATTGACAAGATAATTAATGGGTAAAACCCTCCTCTTACAAATGTTAAAATTTTGTATACATCCACACTATCGTGGCAAGCAAAATTCATGGTGGTTGAGGTGTTGGTGAATTTAAATAATATTGTTTGAGGAATCAATGTTATTTTAAATTCAAAAAGTTTTGACCAAATATTTGATCAAAGACAGATCAACTAATTCGTCATAAAGTAAAGTTGACAAAATAATAAAATTAATGGATAAAATCTCCTCTTTGATTTTGTATACGTCCACACTATTGTGGCATACAAAATTCATGGGGATTTTAAAGAATTGATCTTGACTAAATATTTTTGTGATTCTTAGGATTTAAAATGTTTGTCAATCCCCTAGTTGTTATACTATAGAAAAGACTTAGTAGTCCCAATTGTAATGATTGGAAATAGGACTTGGACATTAAGGTTGACTGTCTTCTTAGAACTAAGAACAATATAGGTGTATTTAATTCATTAGTTGAAACATGTTTAGTGGTGTTATCTACCAGAACCTTGAGTGTAGATACAGATGTCATTAATCATGTCCGCAATTCATTGCAGGGTTCCAGGAAACCCGACAACTAAATGAAAATAAAAACACCGTCCACATGGACACTACTGCGAAAGTAGCAGCTGTTGCAGTGGGAGAGGTTTATTCTCTAATAGGAATAAAATATGGATTATTAGAAATTATCTTTACATACTAGGTTTAGAAAGAACCTGATTTCAGTTTCTAAACTATTATAGAATAGATATTGTGTCTATTTTGATAACAAAGTTGTTATCAAGAAAAATAGGGAATTTATCTATTCTAGTATGTTGGTTGACAATTTATAATCCAATAACTCCCACGATGCAACAAATGGAAATTAGTAACACATCTTCTAACTTTAAGAGAAAGCAACCTTCGAAAATGAACCAATTATACCTTTGGCATCTAAGGCTAGGTTATATTAACTTGAGTAAGATTCATTGGTAGCTGATTAACTTTTGGGTTCATTAGTAGTGGAAATCTTTCCAACCTGCGAGTCTTACTTGGAAGGAAAAATAACCAAGAAGCTTTTAAGTGTAAGGGGTATGGAGTCAAAGATATGTTGGAATTGGTTCATTCTGATTTGTGTGATCCTATGACTATCCAGGCAAGAGGTAGTATCAAATATTTTGTCTATTTTATAGACAACTATTCAAGATACAAATACATTTACTTAATGTGCCGCAAGACTAAATACTTTGATTAGTTCAAAGAGTACAAGGCTGATGTGAAGAAATGTTAAAGTAAAAGTATCAAGTCACTATGGTAAGATCGTAGTGGCAAGTACCTCTTGGGACAATTTAGGAGTTACTTATCAAAAGTAGGGATTCAATCCCAACTAACTGCACCTGGTACACCCCAACAAAATGGTGTAGTAAAAAGAAGGTATAAGGCTCTTATGGAATAATTAGATCGATAATGAGTTATTACCAAATTTGTTTTAAGGATATACACTGGAAACGGAAGTGAACATAGTACCTTCTAAGTCAGAACTCTCTACTCCCATAGAATTGCAGATTGGGTGTAAGTCTAGTCTGAAGCATATTCGGATTGGGTGGTCTAGCACATGAGAGACACTGATAAAGTTGGATAGGAATTCACTTGTTTATGGGTTATCCTAGAGAAATGAAAGTAGGTTTATAGTCTTAAAAATCAGAAGGTCATTGTTAGCATCAATGACCGATTTTTAGAAAAGGACTATGTAATAAACCACGTGCCCATAAGTAAATTTGTTCTTAAAGAAATTATAAAGGACATGTCTAATCTAGTACCAACTATACAAGATGAAATATCACAAGAAACTGCAACACGTATCATAAATGATACACAATTATAGACAGTGGCTCATCGTAGTGGGAGCGTTGTCAAGCAAACCTAAAAGATTCATGTTTTGGGAGAGTTTTTGGACTTGATCCCAAATGAACATGAGCCTAATCCCTGACATATGATGAAGCATTTCAAGATAAAGATGTAGCATCTTGGCAAAAAGCAATGAATACAGAATTAGAATATATGTATTCTAATAAAATCTGGAAGCTTGTAAAACCACCAGATGGTGTAAAAGCCATGGGTGAAAATAGGTCTACAATAGGAAAAGATGGATAAACAGGAAGGTGGAAACTTTCAAAGCAAGGCTTGATGAAAAAGGAAACTTTTTCACTGGTAGCCATGCTTAAGTCTATCCGGATTCTTTTATCTATTTGGCAAGTAGATGTCAAGACAGCATTCCTTAATGGAAGTCTTGAAGAAAGCATTCATATAAAGCAACCAGAAGGGTTCATTGCAAAGGGCAAAGAGCATCTTGTGTGCAAGCTCAATCAGTCTATGGACTGAGGCAAAGCTTCAAGGTCTTGGAACATCCGGTTTATCAAAGTAATCCAAACCTATGGATTTATTTAGTAACCGGATAAGTCTTGTGTATACAAAAAGTGTGATGGAAACGTGGTGGTATTTCTCGTACTATATGTAGATAACATTTTTGGTAGTTGGAAACAATATCAAAATGTTGTCAGAAGTAAGGGTATGGTTGTCCAAACAATTCGATATGAAGAACTTGGGAGAATGTATATATTCTTGGGATTAAAGTAATAAGGGATCGCAAGAAAAGAATATTTTACTTATCCCAAGCTTCATATATCAAAAAAATCCTTGCTCGTTTTAAGCATGCAAAACTCCAAGAAAGGTTTCTTACCTTTTTAGCATGGAGTAACTTTATCTAAAGAAATGTCTCCGTAGACATCAAAGGAGATAGAGGAAATGAAGGCAGTTCTTTATGCTTCGGCTGTCGGAAGCCTAATGTATGCTATACATGAGATCATAAATCTGTTTTGCCAAGGGCATAGTTAGCAGATATCAAAGTAACCCTGGACAAGGACATTGGACTGTAGTAAAGCATATATTGAAGTATCTTAGAGGCACTAGAGATTATATGCTAGCTTACAAGGCAGCTAATTTGGTCCCTGTGGGTTACACGGATTTTGACTTCCAGTCGAATAGGGACAATAGTAAGTTAACCTCGGGGTTTTGTGTTTACTTTAGGAGGTAAAGTCATAACTATGGAAGAGTGATAAGCATAGGTGTTTTTCTAGACTCCACCATAGAAGCTGAGTATATGACAAACCTCTGAGGTAGTCATAAAAGCTGAATGACTTGATAACCTCAAGATAGACTTAGATATGATTTCTGGTTTGTCCAAAGATTATTACAATTGTAATAATAGTGGTGCAGTAGCAAAGTCAAAGAAACCATGAGTCTATAAGGTAAGTAAACACAATAGAGCGCAAGTACCACCCAATACGAGAAATCATATAAATGAGGAGAAGTTGTTGCTACCTAGATTGCATCAGATAATGACCTATAGATCTTTTCACTAAGGCCCTTAAGGCAAGAGCTTTTAATGGGCATGTTGAAGGGTTGAGATTCAGATGTATGGCAGCAGATATGACAGCTTAGTCTTTTAGTATAAGTGGGAGATTGTTAGGATGTATACTAAAAGTCTAGCTTTTGGTATAAACATTTATCTAGAAATAAGAATCACATTGGTCAAATGTCTACATTTATGATAAATGTAGTTGTTCAATTAATTTATATTGTAGATAACATGGTGTGTGGTGTCACACACAGAGGATCATGTTATCAGTACAATATAAATTATAAACAGTAGCTCACGACCAAAATGGAAAGGAACAAATCATTGGAAGATCGTAGTGTAATTAAGTATTAATTTATCTTAACTATATAATTACACTAGTACACTTAGAGTGTATTGAGTAGGACCATTAGAGGTCGTTTCTTTTATACTGATTTTATAAAGGAACAAAGACCTCAGTTATTATGGAAGTGTGTGCTCTTAATCCTAATATAATAACAAGCACATATATTTTATATTTATTTCTTTAATTTATCAATGGGTGAGATTTAGTTCGATAAATCAATAAGCCGAAAAGTTGGGAAATGATATCACTTATAGTGTGTGTTGTTGATTATAGAAGGAAACTGTGTCCTAGTAATCTAGGTTGAGAATGTCCCCAAGAGGAGCTCATAAGGATTGTCATGTTATACCCTGCAGGTTGACTTAGTCTGACATGACGATAAGGTTGAGTGGTACTACTCTTGGACTAAGATATTAATTAAATGAGTTGTCAGTAACTCACTTAATTAGTGGACATTCGATATCTTAAACACAGGGAGACTAACACACTCATAATAAGAAGGAGCCCAAAATGTAATTTGGGATTGGTGCGGTAGTTCAATAATAGTTCTCTAGTGGAATGAATTATTATTGATAAAATTAAGTTGTGTGTTCGGGGCGAACACGGGATGCTTAATTTTATCGGGAGACCAAAATCAATTCCTCCTCTCGGTCCCTATTGTAGCCTCTTGTATATAGTGATTTATACCCACCACATACCCACCTTCTTACCCATCCAATGGGGCCGGCCAAGCTAGCTTGGAACCCAAGCTAGGGCCGGCCAAGACCAAGTGGATGAGCCAAGTTGGTGGCCGGCCAAAGCTTGGGTCCCAAGCTTAGGTGGCCGGCCACTAGAATATTAAAAAGGATTTTTAATTAAAATTATTTCTTATGTGGATATCATGATTTTAAAAGAGAGTTTAAAAATTAAAAATTTCCTTTTATAGCTTTCTACAAAAGATTAAGAGAAGAGATTAATCTCTTTTCTTATTTGTAGATTAAAAGGATGGTTTTAATTTTTGGTAAAAACTTTCCTTATTTGTAAATCATCTACATGTTTAAAAGAGAGTTTAAAATTTGAAATCTTTCCTTATTTGTTGATTAAAAGGTGGATTTCAAATTTTAAGAAAACTTTCCTTTTTAACCATGTTCATTATTTAAAAGAGAGTTTAAAAATTAAATATTCTCTTTTATAAGTTTCTACAAGAGATTAAGAAAAGATTTGATATCTTTACTTATTTGTAGATTAAAAGAGATTTTAATTTTTAGAGATAACTTTCTTTTTATCCACATGTTTAAAAGAAAGATTTTAATTTATTAAATTTCCTTTTTATAAACCAATCATGAAGGGATAAAATTATTGGAGAAATTTTTAAAATTTCTGGAAATAAATTAGGAAGGTTTTAATTCTTGATTGAATTAAATTTCCTTTGCTTAGATTATTGTGGCCGGCCATGTTGATTAATAAAAGAGAAATTGATTTTATATCAATTAAATTTATTTTTCATGGCAAAGGAATTAAGAAAGTTTTTATTAAAATTTCCTTATTTGCCAAGGTCAAGGATTAGCTAGGAAAAGATTCAGACCTTTGTACAAAATTTTTGTACAGTGGAAGCATTAGATTTTCCGAGTAGCAACCAACATTCATTTTTTTGAACTATTTTGATAGAGCCTAGTGTTGGATCGAGAAGCGCTAGAGGGGGGGGGGGTGAATAGCGCTCATGGCTTTCACACGTTTCTGATTCGTAAATTGTTCGAGTTAAAGCAGCAGAAACAGTAAAGAAAAGACGAACACAGAAGGGCACAGGATATTTACTTGGTTCGGAGCCTGTGGTGACTCCTACTCCAAGGCCCACGATCGTTGATCACATTCGCTAGGCAAAAACTATCATATAGAAAATCTTTTACAAGCAAGTACAATTAACAGTAATAAAAGAATATACCAACGACACGTGAAATGTCAGATTTAGAGTTTCGGGTCGTTGGCGTCAAGTTGTAGCTTCGTCAGAGCTTCTCGTAAGCAGCTGGATGTAAAATGGTCGCTTAAGAATTGATGCCTTAACTTGCTGCTCGATAGCTCCTTTTATACACTGCTGGAGGCATCTCCAACACCATCCAAGGAGCCTCCAACAAGCCGAGTCAGCCGCTTGGATCAGAACGGACCTGGTCGCAACTCATCCACTTGAAGGCACCTTCAAGCCAATCCAAGGCGCCTCCAATCAATGGTCCAAGGCGCCTCCAAGTCCATCCGAGGCACCTCCAGCACTGCTGCGCAGACTTCAGCTCCTTTGCACCCGAGGCGCCTTCAAGCTCCATGGAGGTGCCTCGAACACTATTCATCTGAAGCTTAGCTTATTCCTCTTATACCTGCAAGACATGTTAGTCCCAAACCAGCAACATACCCTGCAAGACAATGTTAGTATATAAATAACAGTATGAATATAGAGTGTGATAGTTATTGGACTGTCCGGGTCTGACTTCGGATCTCTGATCAGAAATCCTAGGTCGACCCGAAGCCTACTGTTCCCTCTGCGGGAAATGCGTCCTCACCTACTCCCCTCATGAGAGATTACTTGGTACCAGTTCGGTCCTCCAAATCGACTGGACTTTTTGCCTAGGGTTACCACCCCCTAGGACCTAGGGTTATCACCCCCTAGGGTTTTTCTACACTTAGGGTTACCACCCCCTAGGACCTAAGGTTACCCCCCCTTAGGATTTTCCTCCACCTAGGGTTACCACCCCCTAGGACCTAAGGTTACCCCACTTAGGATTTTCCTCCACCTAGGGTTACCACCCCCTAGGACCTAAGGTTGCCACCCCTTAGGGTTTTCCTCCACCTAGGGTTACCACCCCCTAGGACCTAAGGTTACCCCCCCTTAGGATTTTCACCTTGCCTAACCGCAGCTAGGACTTCCCTACAATCTTCATCAGACATGTTAGATCACAAATAAGCTTAACTTTGACTCCTTTGTCATTATCAAAACTTGGGTTCGATCGTCGGATGCTTCCCGCACCAACAATCTCCCTCTTTTTGATTATGGCAACTGAAATTCAAAGTTAAGTAAAATAGATGCATAAACGATCTTCAAAGTTTAAGTAAGAAACGTAAACAAGCTTAAGCAAATAAGCATAACTTAAGCTAAAACATACTTAAACTTTTAAGGCTCCCCCTTAATAAGAGAGCTCTTTTTAAATTTTACGAATTGAATTTTGAATTTTTCTACTCTCCCCCTTTGCCATATATCAAAATAAACAAGGGAGTAAGAAGTAATAGTGATTAATGTCCTTAGCTTGTTTTTAACTTTTCAAAAAATGTTTAGAAAATATTATTGTAAGACTTTTAGCTAAGTGAAACTTTTAATCTGGTAGAAATTAATATTCTTGATTAAGTTTAAAAAAAAAGATTTTAGCCAAGTAAAATTATTTTGACTTTGAAAAGTAACTCAGCTAAATTTGAAAAACTAGGTAGGCTTGTAAAATGCTTAAAAAGTTAAATTTAATGGCTTTGTTAAAA
Source organism: Zingiber officinale (assembly GCF_018446385.1). Classification (NCBI taxonomy): domain Eukaryota; kingdom Viridiplantae; phylum Streptophyta; class Magnoliopsida; order Zingiberales; family Zingiberaceae; genus Zingiber; species Zingiber officinale. The sequence continues at coordinate 48,247,055 of NC_056007.1, read as the reverse complement.
AAGTATTTAGTTAAATTCTTAAAGCCTTTTTGAAAGACATTTTCTTTATTTCGAAAAGCTTTTTGAACAAAATTAAGTTTAAAATTTAAAAAGCTTTTTCGAAAACATTTAGCATAATTTTAAAAGTATCTAAAAGATATTTAGCTAAATTTTGAAAGAAGTTAAAAGATACTTAGTCTAGAAAGCTTTTTTAAAAAAAGAATTGAATTTTGAAAATACTTAGCAAAGGAGGATTTAAAATACTTAGTTAAATTTGGAAGCCTTGTAAATAATATTTATCAATTTTTGGAAAAGCTAGAAAAAAACTTAGCTGAATTTAACAATCCTTTTGAGAGATATCTAGTTAAGATTTAGGTTAATTAAAACATATTTGGTAAAGTAATTTACAAATCTGGATTTTGAAAAGGCTTCGAAAAAAAGGCGTTTGAAAAAGAAAAAGCCTGTAAAGTTGCTAACTAAGGCCATTTGCACTTTTAGAAAAAATTGTTAAGTCCTAAAGTCCAAGCATGAGTACCTTAATTACTTAATTTTCGTGGCCACATGTCTAATCAGTTAGCTAATAGCTGATGACCTAGAAAGCAACAACTTTCACTTGGTTAGTCAAGTTAAGTCAATTGATCCAGTTAGATTTGACTAGGTCTGGATAACTTAACTTGATTAATGTAATGTTGGTTTTTTAATGCCCAAACTTACTGCGATGCACAGAAATAAGCATTTTGAAGTCTAGGCTATACCTTATGCATCTCACACCGTTCTAAGTTCTTCAACCACAAACAAGGTAAGCCTAGTGTGCTTGTGAGATGCTCTGGCTGAATCTAGGGGAACATGATATCTAAAGGTAAGTCCAAATTTAGAAAGTATAATAAAATTAGAATTTTGAAAATATTATTTTTCCTACAATTTTTAAAACCAAACTAAGAGTAAGAAAGATCAAATAAGTGCTAACATGGACGAAAATTCAACTAATCAAACATGTAATCAATCAAAGTATTAAGGAGATGTCCAGATCCAATATACAATGCATGGATGTCTAGGATCAAATACAGTGCATAGAAGGCTAGAGTCAGGAAGAGGGATCATCAGCTGGTGGTGGGGGATGGTCGGGTTCAGGCTGTCCCTGACGAAGAGAGGAAAAGCCGGAGGCTATCTCTAAGAAGTAAGCGAAGTTCGTCCAAGATAAGTCGTCGTGACTGTGTGGACTGAACCTCGAGACGTGTAAGTCGGTCCTCGATTGATAAGGAGGTGGATGGTTGTGTCGAGGTCGACGACCCTGCCGAAGTGGAGGGTTGTCTATGAATATCCTCGACTGTGAACTCAAGCCAGTCCTCTCCCTCAGCTAGAGAAAAGAAGGCAATGAACTCGTCGTCTGCCTCGAGCCCTCTCGGAGCAACTGTTGGTTGTGGTCTACCTTTCCAAGCTAGGATCCCCTCAGCGGTGATGTCTATGTGGGCCAATCTGAGATTACGCTGCTCGAACTCATCATAATGTCCTAGAGGAACAACTGCCCCCTAACTAGTATCAATCCCAAGGGTCGAAAAAATAGATGTCAAAATATGACAGTAGGGCATGTGGATCTCAAGGGACGTGACTAAGCTGGATGCATGAACAATGTTATGGAACTTATGTAATGCTATATCGATGTCTAGGAGGTGGCATAATGCATACAAGAAAAAGGAATGTGAAGGTCGCATCTTCGGGACATCCCAAGATGTGATCGACAAAATGCAAGCTGTCAGGACTCTGTACATAACATAGTCCTGAACCCTAAGGGAGAGTGACCTGAACTCAATCAGGAGTTCTGGTCTCTCCTCCCCAAAGAAATACATGTAGATGGTGTCTAATGTGATGTGAGAATAGGGGTCGCCAAATGATAAATCCCTAGTCGGGTAACACAAAAAGGAGCATGCAGATGATCTAAGCTCTAGACTAGTGCGAAGCAAGGCAGGGGTAAACTGGATATCCTGTCCACCAACTCTGGTGGAGCAGGTCAGATCGTCAACCTTCTCTAGTTTGTTGAAGAATTGAGCACATAGGTTCTGATTTACTGTATGACTGTAGTAAACCAGTTTACTAAGTTGATAATGCTCAACCATCTGGACCGTGGGCTGACAAAACTAAGCAAAAAATGTCCTATTTAAGAACCTAGGTTTAATAACGGTAAACTTATGTCTAATGAATTCAACCCTATGTCGCTCTGAGGGGAATCTAGGATCAGTGGGAGGTAAGTTAACGGGAGCAGGATCAATAGTTTGACGCTTCATATTTTTGATCCAATCAACATATATAAACTAAGAAAATGCATAAAAATAACATGTAAGAGTATTAGGATGGTTTTAAGGTATACCTAGGAGGCATTGTAGGGAGTTGGAGGAGTTGAAGGGTGCAAAATCCGAGTTTAAGGCGCCTTGGATCGTTGAGAAATCGCCGTGAAGAGTTGCAGCGAACTTTCTGTTCGCTGCATATTTCGGTATGGAAGGCGTCTTCAATGTCGCGTTCAGGGTGCCTAGGACTTGGTCCGAGGAGCCTCAGTTGATTTTGGCAAAAATTTTCTCGCCGATCCTAGAGGGCACCTCTACTAGTGCAGAGGCGCCTTCATATGGCGCCTTTAGAGGGATTAAGTTAGATTTTTTTTTTAAAAATAATTTTTAAATAAGTTTTAAAAAGAATTTTTAAATAAGTTTTAAAAATAATTTTTAAATAAGTTTTTCAAAAGAATTTTTAAATAAGTTTTTAAAAGAATTTTAAATATGTTTTTAAAAGAATTTTTAAATAAGTTTTTAAAAGAATTTTAAATAAGTTTTTTAAAAGAATTTTTAAAATAATTTTTAAATAAATTTTAAAAAGAATTTTTAAATAAGTTTTTAAAAGAATTTTTAAATAAGTTTTTAAAATAATTTTTAAATAAGTTTTTAAAATAATGTTTAAATAACTTTTTAAAAGAATTTTTAAATAAGTTTTTTAAAATAATTTTTAAATAAGT